>NW_023461173.1:23181-28279 GCF_013731165.1 Rhagoletis pomonella | reverse complement strand
GCTAGAGATATCCTCTAGGAATATGGAGAAGCTAAGGTCCTTACTCCCGCTTGCTTGTTCCCTAGAGATGACATAGGAAAAACCACAGTATTTGAGAAGAGATTCAAGATATAGCTATGCAGCAAGGCAACCTAGAGCCTCCCCGCCTTTGATGCTCCAGAATGGCACATGAACTGGTACACAGATGGATCGAAGATCCCAGAAGGAGTTGGGGCTGGGGTCCTTGGACCAAGAACAAGCATCTCTGTTCCTATGGGGAAATATCCGAGCATCTTCCAAGCAGAAGCCTATGCCATCTACCTATGTGCGGAGACAATCATGAGTAGAGGGTACAGAAATGAGAGAACTATAATGTTGTGCGATAGTCAGGCGGCACTCAAGGCTCTTCAATCCTACGAAATCAAATCCTCGTTGGTCCTTGAGTGCATTGAGAAGCTAAGCTCCCTTGTCAGACACAACAACATCAGGTTAGCGTGGGTACCCGGCCATAGGAGCAGAGGGCAATGAGGTGGCTGACTGTCTCGATAGAGAGGCGGCACCCATCATTCCGGTTGGCCCAGAGCCCTTCCTGGCAGTAGGTCCCAATACTATAAAGGAGGAGCTTGAGAGAGAGGTTCACACAAAGGGATCTAAACTGGCGTAATTCGGGAGGAATGCGCCAGGCTAAGAGTTTACTGGGAGGGTTTAACAAGAAGAGATTCCAAGGCTTAATAAACTTCCCAAAAGAGAGGCTTAGAATTGTAACAGGTTTTCTACAGGACACTGCAGACTAAGGGGTCACCTACATAAGCCGGGCATATGGTCTAAAAATCTTTGCAGGTTCTGTGACTTGACCAGCGAGACGCCGCTTCAAATTCTCATCGAGTGTGATGCAGTCTGCAGAAGACGTGAGAGTAGTCTAGGCTCGTTGTGGCTACAGCTTGAGCACTTCCACCCCTACCGCCGAAGGCACTATTGAAATTTATGAGGGACCTGGGCTTAGATGAAGTGTTGTGAAGAGAAGAGCGCACAATAGATCACCAGGTCGTAGTGCGCACCTCACATTAATATCTATCTATCTAATCTTATTCTTTATCTTCCATTCGAAAAAATAATTTTGTATTTGTCCCCATCAAAAAATCAAAATACTAGAATATTATACATATATTAAAAAATCAACGCACTTCAAGATTACAAAAACAACATGATGATATGAGAAAATCTAAAAAATAAGTTCAAATTTCAAACTGAGAATAAAATAAATCATGCAATAACAACTACATATTTATGTACACAAGCAGTGATCGTACTTCTTCCACATTGTGGTAGATCTGCCACTTTTTTCAGCATCTACCACTCGAGGTCTGACATCTACCACATATTCGCGTTTTTGAGTAGTTTTATTTTTGCTCGACATAACTTTCTTTATTTTAAGAGCAAAAATTGTCCAACACTAAAAACTATATGGTAACAACAATGATATAATACAAGATTCCGCATTCCCGGCGACGATGGAATTTCTCAAGTAAAAGTAAACAAATCCGAATGGGAGGATAAAATAAACGGTAAAATACTAAGTTTTCTCAGTAATAAATTTTTCGACAGAAAACGTGGTTTTATTGTGTTAAATTGCAAAATATATGATTTATAGAAAGAATTAATAGCGAAAATGTTAAAAAACGGCGATTTTTGTGAAAGTGTTAGCAAATTTAAGTTGGCGTTGTTTACTTTTACTTGAGAATTGTCAAAATCGACAAATCCCAATTAGCTGTTTCTGGAACGTGCCACATTTGTTCGCTACTTCGTGATGTGATCAAAATAAGAGCTGGCAGCACTCTACAAGGTTGCAGAAATCTCTTAAAATATGTTCGAAAAATATCTTGATATGGAAGGAACTGCTTTACACTGTCAAGGAAAAAAATTGACAAAATTCAACGCAATTTTTAGCGACTTCAATCTTGCGCTTTATTATACTAAAATTAAATTAAATTTTTTTAGAGCCTAATTAAAAAGTGTGCAATTTAGGTGAAACCTTGCAGAATTTTTTTAATTTTTGTACAAAGTTTGATCCAAACCAAGAGGTCTACCAGATTTTTTTGAAATCTACCACATTTTTTCCAGATTCTACCACACAGAATTTTTTTAAAGTCCGATCACTGTACTCAAGAAGTATCAGGATAGTTCAAGATTCACAAAATATAGATCAGATTTTGAGAAACTAACTTTTGCAGTAAATTGTTGTTCAGCATTACTGTCAATAAATTATTAATTGTTTCACTGCTTAATCTTTAGTGCTGTTTTGATATAATTGTGAATAGCGCGCTAAATGCTCGTTCTACGGAAACTTGACTCGATGGAACTGCTAAAATGACTTCAGCCAGCTTTAACAAGTCCCTTTCTTTAGTATAAAGATTTTTCCAATAGTCGTGTACATTTGTTGCGAAAGACATTCTTTGGTCGTATGCTAAATTGTCAAGCTTTTGGCTAATATTGGCTCTGTTTTGATTTGTCAATCGGCTGCTGTTCACATTATTTAGCTCTTCTTCTAAGATGTTGAGCTTGAAGTTGTTTGGTACATTGCGCCGTTGGTGTAAATGCATTGGCAAAGTTTTCTATGAAGTTCCAATCAATTTCACAGTCAATAGAAAACCCCACATCGTTTCCATTAATATGCTGTTTAAAATTCAAAAGGGATTCCATCATTTCAAATGTTGAGTTCCATCGAGTTATATTATCAATTAGTGGCAAACGTAGATCCGCACAGTTAATACATACCGCTTCTTATGCTGGCCCTAAGTAGTTTCACAATTTTCCTGCAATCCTCCAGTTTATTTTGCATTTCCTTGAAAGAATCATGTGCCGCCAATTGAATTGTGTGCGCGGCACATCTTTCTACTGCCAGTGCAGTTTGTTTCAAAAGAGTTTTTATTTTATTTGCGAACAGATTTATATCCTCAACATTTTTTGAATTTAACTGTAAATTAATTTGATTTTCATAAGGTCCAATTATTTGCTTAAAATAAAGTTCGTCATCGAAATGTCGAAACGGAATGTTTTTCATGGTTACCATGGATGGTTCCGTGCGCAGAAGTGGAAAACTTTTGACTGCCATTCACCTGGGAGTGGCCAGAAGCGATTCTTGTGCGTACGGTTCAAATCGCAGCTCACAACGTCCGGATATTTATATCCACGTATCCTCTGGGTAGCAACCAACCACCCGTTTGGGAGCGAGCTAAAGTGAGAAGGCGTAAAACTTCGCGTGCGCTGGGTTTGGGTCCCGCCACGTTAAAACCCCGCCCAAGGAAAAGAAGCAAACACCCTCGGATGAGACCCCCTTTTTCTGATGACGACCACGGCAAACATATAAAGGACTATGATTTAAGGGTATGCACCTGGAATATCCGGACCCTTAATGGGGAAGGTGCCTCTGCCCGGCTGGTTGATGTCCTCGGGAAGACAAAGGCTGACATCACCGCCATCCAAGAAATGCGATGGACGGGGCAAGGTAACGTAAGCGTGAAGCCTTGCGAAGTCTACTACAGTTGCCACGTAAAGGAGCGCAAATTCGGTGTTGGATTCGTGGTAGGAGAGAGACTCCGTCGCCGAGTACTGGCGTTCACCCCGGTGAACGAACGTCTAGCCACAATCCGCATCAAAGCTAGATTCTTCAACATCTCGCTCATCTGCGCCCACGCCCCGACGGAAGAGAAGGATGAGGCGTCCAAGGATCTCTTCTATGAGCGCTTGGAACGTACATATGAGCGCTGCCCCCGACACGATGTCAAAATCGTGCTTGGCGATTTTAATGCCAAGGTGGGCAAGGAAGGGATCTTTGGCGCCACTGTCGGAAAATTCAGCCTCCACGACGAAACGTCCGATAACGGACTGAGGCTGATCGACTTCGCCGGGGCCCGAAATATGGTAATAT
The DNA here is from genome assembly GCF_013731165.1 of Rhagoletis pomonella. Taxonomy (NCBI): domain Eukaryota; kingdom Metazoa; phylum Arthropoda; class Insecta; order Diptera; family Tephritidae; genus Rhagoletis; species Rhagoletis pomonella. Next base: position 24,372 of record NW_023461173.1, on the reverse strand, counting down.
GTAGTACTAGGTTCCAGCATAAGAACATCCACCAAGCTACATGGCTGTCTCCAGATCGAAAAACGAGAAACCAAATCGATCATGTTGTGATAGACGGAAGGCGTGCTTCAACCGTTTTGGACGTACGTACACTCCGAGGGCCAAACATCGACTCGGACCACTATCTTGTTGTAGCCAAGATACGCACCCGCCTCTGTGCAGCAAAAAATGTGCGCCCAACAATGCAAGGAAAGCTTAACGTCGAAAAGCTGCAATCACAACAGACGGCAAATTTATTCGCCACTCGACTCACACACCTGCTCTCTGAGAGCACTCTTCAACAATCCGACGTACGCGAGCAGTGGAACCACATTTCCCGATCATTAAGTACCGCCGCCGAAGAAGTAGTTGGATTTCAGCGAGCCCGAAAGAACAACTGGTACGATGAGGAATGTCAAGAAGCCGCAGAGAAAAAAGATGCCGCCTACAGGGCCACGCTGCGATCGGGCGCAACGCGAGCCATGTGGGACCGTTATAGGGAACTGAAGAAGGAAGCGAGACGTATTTGCCGCAATAAGAAGAGAGAGGTCGAAATACGTGAGTGCGAAGAGCTTGAGATGCTGGCCGACAGGAAGAACGCCCGAAAATTCTACCAGAGGGTTAGGCGACTTACGGAAGGTTTCAAGACCGGGGCGAACTCCTGTAAGAACAACAATGGCGACCTAGTGACCGATGTCCAGAATATACTTAAATTGTGGAGGGAACACTTTTATAACCTACTGAATGGTAGCAGCGCTGAAAGTAGTGAGAAAGACGAACCCGAGTCCCCAGTCGATGATGATGGAGTAGCTGTCCCACCGCCTGACTATGACGAGGTACGAATAGCGATTACGCGGCTGAAAAACAACAAAGCTGCTGGAGCTGACGGCCTGCCAGCCGAGCTATTCAAGTACTGCGGCGAGGAGCTGATGAGGTGCATGCATCAGCTCGTATGCAGAATATGGTCAGATGAACGCATGCCCGACGACTGGAATTTAAGTGTGCTCTGCCCAATCCACAAGAAAGGCGACCCCGCCATACGCGCCAACTACCGCGGAATTAGCCTTCTAAGCATAGGTTACAAGGTCTTATCGAGCGTATTGTGCGAAAGACTGAAGCCCACCGTCAACGAGCTGATTGGACCTTATCAGTGTGGCTTTAGGCCTGGAAAAT
>NW_023461173.1:11839-23081 GCF_013731165.1 Rhagoletis pomonella | reverse complement strand
CTCGCTCCCTTCCATTTCGTTTGGACTAAAATTACGTACGAAAAGATTTAGTAACAAAACAACTTATCACAACTAAAGCACAGAGAATTTTTCACAATTTTTTTTATTCTCTATAAAAAAATTATACTAAATACATCAAAAAACATAAAAATAAAATTTCTAAACTTTGTGCAAAACTCAAGATATTCAATAAATTTGCATTCAAATTTGCAACTTTTTAATTAGACTTTTTGTAAAAATTTTAAAAATGAAGTTTTGTAGCCTATTAAATTTTTGGTGATTTTTGGTATTGTTTTTACTGAGAGTTTCTCCATACAAACTATGTTCGACAATTCTTTTTATATGGAAGACACTGTCAGCAAAAAAAGGGGCTAAAAATCAACGAAATTTGCTGGCAACTTCAGACTTGCACTTTATTAATTGGTACAAAAGTTATATTTTCAAAATTTTTCTAACAGATCTGGTTAGAAATTGTGATTTGACGAAGAGTCTCCGAGCCAATAATTTTGTACGGCACTGTACTTATAAGCACTCTAGGTTTCATGAAAGAAAAGAAATTTGAGTACAAGATAACATTAAAATATCAGTCAAATTTTTCGTTGGTGTGGACTTGTTTCAAAACTTCTGACTTTTCCTTAATATAATTGTTAAACTCTGTGCACGTCATTTTTTACGTATTTAGGTACATATGTATATTAATCATCAACTATTGCTTATTGCTATTGCATATGAAAGTATACACATTTTATTATTCAGTCTAGAAATATTAAATTCAAACGGAAGCTTTTTCATAATTAAGTTAAAAAATATATATTTAAATTCCATGCTGCCTGTAATGGGAAATTAACAAATTGTGGCAAGTACCTTTGCGCACTCATCTACAGCCAGACATGTAAATGTGCATTCAAATGCTGAGGTTGAATCAACACCACGCGTGCGTGGTATTAAAGTGTTGTTTTTAAATACGAACATTTTAGAACGATAATCAAATAAAAATATTCATGTTTACTATGCGTTATTTCCCTCAGTGAATTCATAAAATTGTAGTTATTTTTGAACTTTTAATCAAATTTGTGCAATCAAATCGAAAACCGGGACATTTAAATGAAACCCGGGACATTTTAAGGTTGGACCGGGACACCGGGACAAATAGTCTAAAACCGGGACATGTCCGGGAAAACCGGGACGTCTGGCAGCCCTATGCATTGGGCTAGTACCTTAACTTTATCATGTAACGATAACCAAATCATGTTTTGAGGGAAACATACTTACGTAACTGAACTCTTTTCTCAGTGTAAATTACTAAAACAACATGCATGCAATTTGAAGTGCTCACAACTCGTTGTTTATATTAGGTGTGTATAGTAACAAATAGTCAGTACTGGAACCTGCAAATTTTTACTGGAAAAGTGTATAGTAACCCAAAAAATTTCCAATAGAGCACTGAATCGAGAGCGTAATAACACGGGAGAGGTGCAAATTCTTGCTAGTGAAATTTTTACTAATTAGCTAGCGGAAAAAGGAGCCGCCAATTGTTGAAATGGTTAAGCATAAGCAAAAGTAAAATGAGTGGAAATCAAAATATTAATGATGTACCGGACTGTGTAAGTGCTTGCGTTTACAGCAAAGAGTTTAAAACTGAACAGAATGTCAAAACGGTGAAACAACTACTCACTTGCAAGTTTTTACTAGTTTTGTGTTCAATAAATTTTTCTGCTAGTTTTCCCTTTTTCTCAATTTCACGTTCTATTTTCCCTTTACGCTCTCAATATCTTTATTAAAATAAGCATGAATAAATTATTGCATTTTTGAGATTGCAATTAAAATGTTTGATTGAATCAGTGATTTGATTGCAATCACAATCATTGCAATCAAATGTGCTTACAATTAAATTGATTGTAGTTTTTACAATCAGAAAAATGCAATCAATTTTGATTGTAATCTTAAGTACTAGCACAATCATTGATTGCTAAAAAAAATGTATTGCAAATTTTTACAGCTTGCTGCTACAACCCCAGGAATCTTCTGTCAGACGCTTGGACCCCATTAAAGCTTTTTTGGCCTTGGAGGTGATCGCGTCCACATGTTTCTTCCATAGAAGTTTGGTGTCTAGGATTAGACCCAGATAATTCCCTTCGCTGGCGACGTTGACCGCGACCCCTCCAGGGTTATGTCTCCCATGACCGGCAGGGCTCTTTTCCTAGTAAAAGGGATGATGGCAGTTTTGGCCGGATTGATCACTATGTCATCCGCATAGCCTTGGCAGCGGATACCATTGTCGGAGAGAAGCTGAAGAAGTTCATCCACCACTAAGCTCCACAGAAGAGGGGACAAAACCCCCTCCCTTAGGGCAGCCCTTTGTTGTTAGTAGTTGTACCACGCTGTCCCCAACCTTGGTTTCAGCAATCCTAGTATGCAACAGTGTATCCACCCAGTTGCAGATCACTGGCTGCACGTTTCTTTTCTCTAGTGCTCTACGCACTCCAGAATGCGACGTATTGTCAAACGCCCTTTCTATATAGAGGAAAGCGCAGAGCACTGTTTCTCCGCATTCAAAAGCCCCCTGGGTTTCGGTTGTCAGTTGATACAGGGCTGTGTCCGTGGAACTTCCAGTCCTATATGCATGCTGACAAGTGCGTAGGGGCTTTGTTTTCAGAATGCTAGATCTAATATGATTGTCTATTATCTTCTCCATTGCTTTTAACGAAAAGGAGGTAAGGCTTATAGGTCTGAAAGACTTTGCTAGCGAGTAATCCCTTTTACCCACCTTCGGGATAAAGATTACTCGCGCCCTCCGCCACACCTGTGGAACGTAAGCCTCCGCAAGACTTCTTCTCATTATGTCCACTAGGTGTGGTATTAGATTCTCTCCACCCGGCTGTAACATCACTGAGCGGAAGCCATCTACCCCTGGGGCCTTGTAGTGCTCAAACGATCCCAACGCCCACCTGACTGAATCCCGGGTGAAAATACTTCTTGCCAGTTTTCAGTCACATGGTGGTGGTCTAGTTCGCAGGACTTCCGGCTCCAATTTTAATGGGGTTGTCCTCGGGGAAGTGTTTTGTAAGCAGAGCGGCTGCCCTCTCATCTTTGCTGTTAGTATAGGTGCCATCCGGAAGCTTTAGTGCTAGTTCCGATTCGACCGTCCCTGTGACTAGAGCCTTGTGTAACTTCGCGGCTGCTGGAGTGTTCGAGATGCCTTCACAGAAGGTTCTGAAACTTTCTCTCTTCGCCTTCTTGATCTGTTTGCTGTAGCTAGTTAGTTTGGCTGTGTATTCCTCCCAGCATCCCGTGCGCTTGGTCTTGCTGAAAAGCCTACGCACCTCCTTCCGGAGAGCTGAGAGCTCCCGAGACCACTACGCAGTTTTGGCCTTACCCTTCGGCTTGGTCTCCGGGCAGCTAAAGTTTAAGGCATCAGTTAGTATGGCCGTCAACGTGTTAACCTTATGTTCTTGCGACATACAGCCATCTTTACTATGTTGCCTCTCTATACCGGGTAGCTTAAAATCAGGTAATTTCCTACATTTTTCCCAGTTTTCATTCCTGGGATTCCTCATCGGAGATCTTACCGTATCCTCCACTCCGAGCAAGAATTGGATAATTCTATGATCAGACAACGATGGCTCCATGGACACTTTCCATTGTGTGATCAGATCGTTACCCAAACTGTTACTTAGAGTGAGGGCAATGACCTCCTGTCTTACTCTGGTGACAAACGTCGGACAATGTCCAACATTGTTTATACATAAATCCTCGCTCAATAAGTACTCTAGTAAGGACTCACACCTTTTATTGGTGTCGGTGCTCCACCACTCCACGTGGTGCGCATTTGCATCAGATCCGAGGGTAAGTGGAAGTCGGGCCTTACGGCAATGCGCCACCAGTTGCTGTACCTCTGCTGAGGGTATGGTGTTGCTGTCCCCCCGAAAATATGCAGCAGCGAAGACTAAATCTATGGGCCTTCCATCTACCCGAAGTGTCACCTGCACTGCTACCAGATCTTCCGTTAGAAACTCTGTAATGCAGAAATAATCAATGTCGTTTCTAAGCACTACACATGCTCTGGGCCTCTCTGCTGCGAGGTCCCATATTACCTTGTTATGTACTCCTTTGAACCCCTTACCAGGCCTCTGTAGATCCACAGCTCCTGAATAAGTATAATGCCCGGATTGTCTGTAGTAAACCTGCTCGCAATAACAGTCGAGGCTGCAATCGTATAATAATATCCCAACGGTTTTTACCCTCCATTCCCGCCCATCCGAACGAGGGGCGCAGTCCGCATGACGTACGGAACCAGTATTTTCAATTTTTGCGCCGAGTCACGATAGGCAGGAGTTTGTTAAGTGTCGAGATCTAAAACTGTTCAGCTACAGAACCAAATTCAACAGACGATTTTATGTCTACATTTTAATGATTCATTTATTGAGAGAGGACAGTATCGATTTCTTAATGCTGAAAAGCGGATCTGATATATCAAACGTGCTGGAATGAGAGTTAAAATCCTGGCATAAGCAACGGAGTGGGTCGTGCAATTCGAAATTAGTTTTACAAGCTTTCAGAAAATAGGGGGCAAAAGTGTCTTGATACCCGGGAGGAAACAGTAAGGCTAACTTCGCCAAGAAGAAGCGGACTTGAAATTGAGCCTGTTAGTAATTTAACTATAAAAATTGTACCAAGCATTTGCCTGCGGCTGGAAAGTGTAGGAAGATTAATAAGTTTTAATCGGCTCGTATAAGGTGGAAGGTTATATTGAGAATCCCAACGGAAATTTCTTAAAGCAAAAAGTAGGAATTGTTTTTGAATTGATTCTATCTTGTCTGAGTAAATTTGATACCTTGGATTCCAAACCACCGAACCGTATTCCAGAATTGGCCTAACTAATGTTGTAAACAGGGTTTTAGTGATATAAGGGTCACAAAATTCTTTTGACCATCGTTTCACAAATGCAAGTACACCTTTAGCCTTGTTGACTGTCACATTAATATGAGGATTAAAATTAAGCTTAGGATCCATTGTGATATCAAGGTCCACAAAATTGTATACCTGTTCCAGGTTATGGGTACCTATTGTATAAGAAGTGGTATGAACAGCTCTTCGCGAGAAGCTCATTACTTTACATTTCTTAAGATTTAGAGGCATAAGATTTACTTGACACCAGTAAGCCATGCTGTCTAAGTCTGATTGTAGCAAAGACCTTTCTTTAATTGAAACGTACGATTTATAAAGCTTTACATCATCGGCATACATTAAAATTTTGGAAAATTTTATATTTGTAGAAATATCGTTTATAAAAAGCAAGAACAGAACCGGGCCTAGGTGGCTACCTTGAGGGACTCCTGAAGTAACATCAATGACGTCAGAGATAGTATTTTTAAACATTACCCTTTGTGATCTATCATAGAGGTATGAAGAGATCCAACGTAGAAAATTAGGTGAAAGACCAAGAAGATCAAGTTAGTAGATGAGCAACGAGTGGCACACTTTATCAAATGCTTTACTGAAGTCAGTATATATAACATCAACAGTTTTGCTTTCACTAAATGCTTTTGAGATATAGGATGTTAATTCGAGTAAATTTGTAGAAGTTGATTTGCCCTTGCAAAATCCAATGTTGACTATATGAAATGCTAGAAGAGATAGAATGCGTCAACTGATTTGTTATAATTGCTTCAAATAATTTAGGAATTGCAGAAAGCTTAGCTATTCCCCGGTAGTTCTCCACTGAAGATCTGCTACCGCTTTTATGTAACGGGGTTATGAACGATTCCTTCCATATAGTTGGAAAAACGCCCTCTTTATGAGATAAATTAAATAACGCTGTTAACGGCTCATAGAGATAATCAGAACAATTTATAAGAATACAAGTAGGAATCTGGTCAGGACCATAACTGAAGGACCGCTTTAAGGATTTCAGATAAACTACTACATCATCGGGAGATATTACTGGGATATTTATTGAGTTCATTGGACATAGTTTAAAAGGATAGTCAATGTTAGCATGTGAGTTAATGGAATAATTGGATTTAAAAAACTGATCGAACATGTTAGAAATTGTTTGGACGGTATTTTGATACTTCATGGCGGAAGGAAACCCACGTACATTTCGTTTGGAGTTTACGAAGTCATAAAATGATTTGGGGTTATATATTATACGCCGTTTGATTTTACACAAGTAAGCTTTATAACACTTTTTGTTTAATTCAAAAAAGTTATGACGCAAAAGTGAGTATTTTACATAGTATGAGTGTAAACCGGTTTTTTTTGTGTAATCTAAAATAACGCGACATTCTGTTTTTCAAATTTCTCAGTTCTTTAGTGAACCATAACTGTGTTTGCTCTTCAGGAACATACATACGTTTAGGCACATGCTTTTCAAGTAATTTATGTAAAGTAAAGTTAAAAAGTGCAACGCTTTGTTCAATATTTTCTTTAAATGCAGGCCACGACAATTTAGACAGTTCTTTGTTAAGCATTTTAAAGTTGGCTTTCGAAAAATCAAAGCGAATATTTGGCTCGTATGCTTGGGTACTGCAATTTTGACCATCACTTATAACTTCGTAAGATACCTCCATAGCAGGGTGGTAGACATCTTCGGGCAAAACTAGTGGATCACACTTATTTACAACGGACTTAGATGCATCATCAACATAAACAAGATCTAATACTCTACCAAACTTATTGTGAAGTACATTAACCTGAGTTAGGCAGAGTCCAGCCATCTCCTCTAAAAATACGTTGTTGCACGCACTAGACGCGAAAGGTATGATATCATTGTCAATGATGTTCCATGATATGCTTGGTAAATTAAAATCACCCAACATAATCATTGAATCAGAAGGTTTAGTCAGTAAATTAACTGATTTCAGTAAAGAGATGAGTCGTGAATACACCAATGTGTCAGATCGGGGAGGTATATAGCACAGAGCTAAGTAAATAGATCCTTTTCCAGCCTGTACACGAATGCATTTGAACTCTACTGAATCAATGTGTGGAAGACTAACTTCTTCAGATGGTATTGAAGAGTCTACAGCGAAGAGTACGCCACCGCCGATTCTGTCCTCTCTATCTTGTCTATAGATATGATAATTATTTGGAAGAATCTCTGAATTGAAAATGTGAGGTTTCAGCCAAGTTTTAGTAAAAGAAAGAATATTATAATTACATTCAAGGCCTTTAAAGTATAAGTTCGTTAATTTGGTATTTAGCCTCTTACATTTTGGTAATAAATACTTAAAGCAGATTTAATAATTAGTTTTTTGATTCAGTGTTATGACGGGGAATATTAGCTAAGTTATTTACTTTTTTGGGCCTATATTCGAATTCACGAACGAAAGCTCCGGGGGGCCAAAAAGAACTACTAAGCAGCGCATTAAAATTATCTAAATTTACGTCAATTTTAAATGAAGCAATATTTATTTCGTAATTAAAATTAAATTTTCTGATGCTTAAGTCGACAGATGAAATTTTTGATGAGATGTAAAGCTTTATATCGTCTTCGGTAGTGTCTCTCGAAAATCTAGAAACAAAGATTGACTTCTTTGGCGGAACCACAACTAGTTTCCTCGTATCAGACTGGACTACCGGTGGAGGGGGTTGAGTTTCTGCGTTAGTAGTTGAGGATAGGGAAGGCGGTGGAGGCTTTGAAGATGATGCCACCACTTCAATGGGGGAAGGGGAAGATACTTCAGACTCTTTATTATCCGAAGCAGATTTCGTTACACGGTCTTTTGAGGCTGAGGATTCTGATGCTGGAGGACACGGAGAGGATAAATTAATTAAGTTCGTCGGAAGATTATTCTGACGTGCAACGGCAGCAATTTCCTTAGATGGACTATGAAGACGCTTACGTTTAGACACACGGATATCCTTAACAGATTGCAAGGCATCTAAACATTTGAATGATTTAAACATATTTTCATAATGCTTAAATTTTTCTGTCAGTACCGACAATTCCCTTCCTATTTCTGTAAAACCATTTCTGGTTTGCCTAAATAGCTTGAAAAGATCAACTTCGGTTGACCTGCACTTTACGCAAGATCAGCGAAGGCCCTTGCCATCATTAATAGCGTCCAGAATTCTTCCCGTCAAACCAGCACATTTCAGATGGTAAATACCATCACACAGCAAGATCACACTTCATATTGAAAGATTTATGTAATACACTCGTTAATAAAAGACAAACAAAATAAATTATAACAATTAAGGAGCTGATGTAAATAGCTTTAAATAAATGTAGCGAACAGTTTGAGTATCACTGTAATTATGACACTTAATAAACGCAACGCAAACAGCTGTGACAAGAATTACTAGAAGAAGTAAACAAAAAGAGTAAAACAAATGTGCAAAAACAAAATGAAAGTTAACTACAAAGGATACAACAACAATGATAGAAAAATTAAAATGTATGCTAGTGAAATTTAATTAAATTTACTTTAATATAAAACCAATAACTTTCACTTAGCTTCAATTATTTCACACTCTGATGCTCATAAGCACTTTTTATCACTACTTTACCACAGAATTAGCACAATGAACTTAGTAAGTAGAAAGCCAAAATCAGAGCACAATAAAGTACAACCTCACAGCTTGACGTTTGCTTAGTAGTGTATGGTGCAGGTTGATCTGGGCTACTTTCAAGCTCTAGTCCCTCATCAGCTCCTGCGTTGAGGGGACCTGCCCCGCGTAAGAGCCGCCGAAACTTGCTGGTTTGTACCTCTCGGGTTAGAAGATTGGGCTGGAAGTGCGGGCTGACATACCTGAGCGCCCTCTTCTGCCGTAGTTGTTGAAGCGGGGGGATCTTCATCCACCTGCATTTTATTCCCTCCAACTTCCTTGTCGTTTCCGCAGCTTTTTGACGCCAGGGCCTCATAGTGACATAGCTGAACCTAAAGTTCAACTTATACTCAGGCCTTCTGACGCTGTTGACGGAATCTTCGTCTATGACCTTCGTTTTACGCCCTTAGCAGCCCAATCACATAATCTGCCGATCTGACAGCACTTCTCGGCAGGAATATGGTCATATTATGCATGGGTGGTATTTCATCACCCCGTTTGACGCATAGTACAACTCCCTTCCAGCTCCCTAGTCTTGGTGCAGCCTCTTCTAGCCATTTAGCCGTGGCCGCATCCTTGCAACCCACAAGGAGTATACCTGAATGGAAATACACTCCGCAGAAAGCCAGCGGGTGCTTCCACCCTTTAAACACCTCGTCCATTATGGCGTCCTACAGGGTAGTCATCTCATCGCGACTCAGCGCTTCCGCGGCATAGTTTCCAGGCAGCGCCGCCACCCTGATGCCCTTAGCGCATCAGAGTAGCTGTGCGGCTGTCCTTGACGGACCCGCGCAGACGCTGGGTCCCGATGGCGGAGGGGGTGGAAGCTCTCACTTCTTCTTTGGAGCAGGAGTTTGGGGTGTTAGCTACCTGCTCTTCCGCTTTGCAGCGGGTGCGGTCTAGCCGGAACCTCTTACCCTTTTCCCTGGTCTCCGTGTTTCTCATCACGGCGATACTGGCGGCTCTTCCAGCGGTTACGATCTCGCCAGCGGCTATCTTAACTTCTGCCCGAATTACGGGGTTGCTCATCGCGCCGCTTTTCAGCGGGCTTGGGTTCTGCTTTCTCGCTGTAATGCCCGCTCTTCCCCTTTTCAGTGGGTGCGGTCTGACTGCCGGAACCCTCAATGCCCTGCTGCTGGTGCTGCCCGCTCTTCCGCTTATTCGCGGGTGCGGTCGCTTTGCCATCGCACTCTTTGGCATGCTTGCCCGACTCCTGCTGGGGCGATTTGGCGAGAGCCAGTTTCCTGGCTTCCTCGGGAGTCTTACCTTGTTCTAGGTACCTTATGTAGTGCCTCATTATGGAGCCGCTGAGACCAAATCGCCTACGGTCGTCTATCGCGCCGGGTTGCTCTGGACATGGGACTGTTGGCGATTTAGCCCGCCTATCCATGTGGCGTTCTCTCTCCGGCCGCATGAGCTCACGCGATGTTGTTCAGCCGAACTGGCTTGCAGACCTCTCGCGCTCGCGTGACGAATCGCTATGGTGCCTCCCTCTGTACCTCTCGCCTTCATCGGTGTCTCTCAACGCCCTTTCGTGGAATATACCACTACTCGTGGAGGGCTCATCGTCCTCTCTCTCGTGCTCTTTCTTTTTGCCTTGCTTTGTTGCATTTGTTTATTTGTTTGTAACCTCTTTTTTATTACTTGTTTGTTGTTGTTTGTGGTTGTTTGTTTCTTTAGTTGTCTTTATTTTTTTTTTTACGATCGCCTGCCTGACCTGCCAGGCGTAGCAGTATACAAATCTGCTGGAGATCTCAAACGTCCGCCGCGCCAGCGCTCCTAGTCACGTAAGGCCACCGTTACTCTTCGAGGCGGCCCGGTGTCGGGGAGGCGCCATTAAAATACAGCTGGTTTAACCTCCTGGCTGAAAACCGTCCAATAGGCACGGTGTCGCGTTACACCCTGGATTAGGAGGTGGCAAGTCTCGGTCACTGTTCGTTAGCAGCCCTAAGCTGGAAAAGAGGGCAGCGCAGAGGCTGCAGGAGCGACTGCGATGCACCAATCCAGGGAAGGGCTGAATGGAGATTCAGCTAAGCCCCCGCACCAACGACAAGCAGTGATCGGACTTCTACCACATTGTGGTAGATCTACCACTTTTTTGAGCATCTACCACACAAGGTCTGAAATCTATCACAGTAGTTGAGTAGGTTTATTTTTGCTCGAAATAATTTTCTTAATTTTAAGAGCAAAAATTGTCCAACGCTAAACACTAACAACAGGCAGAATGGGAGGATAAAATAAACCGTAAAATAGTAAATTTTCCCAATATTAAATTTTTCGACCGGAAACATGGTTTTATTGTGTTAAATTGCAAAATATAAGTTTTATAAAATAGAATTAATAGCGAAAATGTTAAAAAATGGCGATTTTTGTGAAAGTATTAGAAAATTTCAGTGCATCTAAAGTTTCTAAAGCGTTGTTTACTTTTACTTGAGAATTGTCGGCAAATCCCAAGTAGCGGTTTCTGGAACGTGCCACATTTGTTCGCTACATCGTGATGTGATAAAAAGAAAAGCTGTCAGCACTCCCCAAGGTTGCAGAAATCTTTCAAAATATGTTCGAAAAATATCTTGATATGGAAGGAACTGCCTTACACTGTCAACCAAAAAAATTGACAAAACTCAACGGAATTTTTAGCAACTTCAATCTTGCACTTGGGGGGTGAAATAACACAAACGGCAATAACGCA
>NW_023461173.1:10550-11739 GCF_013731165.1 Rhagoletis pomonella | reverse complement strand
TCAATCTTGCACTTGGGGGGTGAAATAACACAAACGGCAATAACGCACAATTGGCTTTATTTCACTTTTAAATGGGAAATAATACCAAAATCTGATTTGCCTTATTTCCCTTTGCTTATTTATACTATTTGTAACAAAAACAGTTTACAGAAGGAAAAATAACTTTTTTTATTCCAAAAATACAATTAAACCAAAAATGTGATATAATTCAAATGAAGAAAGTAATACTCACAAAATGTGTTTACTTAGTCTAACAAAATGTAGGGAAACCGTCGTCTTTAATAACTGCTCGACAGATCGGACATAGCGCTTTTGTATGAATTTTGTCTGCATGCTTTCTAATATGTTGAAAATATTGCTGGAAAAGCTTAAAATATTTGCACGGAACGCAGCATATAACACAGAGAATATTGTTTTGAGTTTTATCTTCAATTAAAATTTCCGCATTATCATCACTTGCTTCACTATTTCCGAACTACAGATTTCGTTTATGACGACGAAGCGGACATGTGGTACCAAATAGTTGTGTAAAAATACGTAAAATTTTACATACAAGCAGGTGGGATGAATGGAGCAATAAACAGGTGAAGTAATAAACCAGCTTTCTCGCTTTATTTTCTGACATTCGGCTGCCTCATAGTCACATTTTATAGGCAAATTTTCAAATAGGGCAGGGTCAAAATCTTTCTTCTCACTCTAATATTACTTCACCTGGTATAATTCCACCATGCGTGGGGTGCAATAACACCATACGCAATAATTCCCATTACTTAGACATTTAAAAGCCGTTTCAGAAGTGAACTAATGTCATTTTATTATTACTCTTTTTTCTAAACGGTTATAATGCCTCCAGTGCATAATTGCGAGAGGGTAGGGGGCGGGGGACGCGAGCACGAGCACGACGTCGAACGCGGCTGGGCACTTTTTGTCAAATGTAACTGGGTGACTACCCACATATGTGCACTATTTTGCTTTATTACTCAATTGTTAAGTTTAAAAGTTGGTCTTATTGCTCAACGAGAAATGAAATAAAGAAAATTTGTGTTATTTCACATTCAATTGGGAAATAGCGCAAATTTGCGTTATTGCTGTTTGTGTTATTTCACTCCCCCCTTGCACTTTATTATACTAAAATTAATTTGTTTACATTCTAATTAAAATGTTTGCAATTTAGGTGAAACCTTGCAGA
>NW_023461173.1:5748-10450 GCF_013731165.1 Rhagoletis pomonella | reverse complement strand
GTAATGATTTCCAGCGCAGAAAAGTGGGAAGCAGTTGCGAGATACGTGAAATTCGTACTCCGCTGCAAACGAGAGGACGGTTGTCTACTGAGGACACCCGAATGAAACGCCCCTACAAAAGAGCAGCCCCAAGGCTCTAACAGCGCGCTCCTGCATCTGAAGACATGCAGAATTGCGGTGCCAGATGCGGGATTCTTGCGCGGGCGGTGGGAGCTTGGGTTTTAGTGGGTAGCCCAACACGCTTCGGTGGGAGTCCCACACTCGGGGAAGGTAGTATAGAGACTAGCGCCCCCGGCCAGTGCATAAAACATTTCCCTCTCCTACGAAAAAAAAAATATAAAAAAATGATAATGATAATGATAATAAAAAAGTTAAAAAACAGCATCAAAAAACTCATCATTACGATTCCGTTCAAAAAATTTTTTTTTAATACTTCTATGCAAACTTTTTAAGCTTAACCCGTTTTGCCATTTGAGGGATTTTTTAAAAAAAAATTTTTAAGAAACTATTTTTATTCATAAAAAACTCCATTTTTGGAAGTATTTTCAAATCGGTCCAGCTCACGTAAATCTTAATATTTAGGTGGACGTCTTAAAAGATAATAGATTTTATAGTTCCAATTTAAAAATAGTACAGATTTATTTTTGTATGGAGAGTGATCTAATGTGTCGGTTTCTTAGGCTAAACGCGTGAGAGTTTAAGAGCAGAAGCATATGTATGCGAGGGATACATATACGTTTCCATCAACAGGCAGAGTGCAGCAATGTATTAAGTTTCTGGACATTAGGGTACAAGTTCATAAATGCAGCTATGTACAGACCTTAGATGCAGAAGTGTTAATGTACGTGTAAAAAACTCTACGATAAACGAAAAACTTCATTTATGCCTGTTTCGCATGTTTGTACACTCGCAAAAACAGTAGCGGGTATTGAATTGCTAACAAATAGAATGTATTCCTCTTTTCACACAAAGCGGTTAATATTCTACAAAGTGGTTAGTATTGTACAAATTTGTATACCTAAGTTTCCTCCAAGAAATGAGCTTCAGTCTAGTAACTAAAGGTTCTTAAAGTCCCTAACTAAAGGTTCTTAAAGTATGAAATACATAGAAACATACAGGCATTTTTTCACACAAAGTGGTTAATATTCTACAAAGTGGTTAATATTGTACAAGTTTGCATACCTTCCTTCAAGAAATGAACTTCAGTCTAGTATACTAGCAAAACAATAGAATATAATGATTTTATCAGCAAGTATAAGACAGTGTTTCGGATTTCCACAACTAAAGGTTCTTAACGCATGAAATGTTAAATACATACATATCGTCACCTGAAATGCAAAAAAACGTAACAACATCGTAAATTAAATGGAAAAAGTCGTGACTAATATTTTAATTTTTTTTTTTCGAAAAATGATGTGGGGAGTTGTAATTCGATGAAATCCATCATATAAATCAAAAAGTGAATTTTAAATTTTTTATTAGTTATGACCTTTTGCATTTCAATGATGATGTTTGTTACGTCTTTTTGCATTTCAGGTGACGATATGTACATACAGGCAATTTTTTCACACAAAGTGATTATTCTACAAACATACAAACTTCCATATATACATACATACATAATTAATCCTCCTGACGAACACTCGCGATCGTTAGGAAACTCAATCTTCACAATACGAGTAACTGATTGAGTTTCACAAAAAACGCTCGCAACCAACGAACGATCGCGAAAGATCGAACGTACCAGCTTGCAGCGAAATCTTCTCTCTCGTAATTCTTACGAACATTGATATTGCTCGTAAGAGATTGTAAATGCTTTTGTTCGCAGCGCAACTTTATCAATCGCGAAAAATTGCAAGCACTCAATTTTTGGCCGTGATTGGTTGTGATCATAATAATATATGTATATCAGATTAAAGGTAAGAACTTGCACTTTCTAAATAATATATATTTATTTTGCACTGATTATGCCTTCTTTTCTAATAAAGGTTTTTTTTATGAAAAAAGTATAACATTTCATTTGGTTTTTAATATTTTTGGCTTAAATATATAAACGAGCATAAACATTTTGTATATAAACTTGAGGATATATTAATTGTCTTTATTTTATCAATACTTTTTCTATCGGTTACGTAGTTTAGAAAGTATTAATATTCTAATAATAATAATAGATTGGCGCTTACACATAAGTTAGTGTTTGGCCGAGCTTCTGCTCCGATTTGTGGCGTGCGCCTTGATGTTGTCACACAAAGTGGAGGGACCTACAGTTTTAAGCCGACTCCGAACGGGGATTGTATTTTTATGAGAAGCTGTTTTTCATGGCAGAAATACACTCGGAGGTTTGCCATTGCCTGCCAATGGGCGACCGCTGTTAAGAAAAATCTTTTTTCTAAATTTTTTGCGATGTTGCTTTGACCAGAGCTTGAGCCCAGGCGCTGCGGAGTGGAAGCGCGCACTGCTTACCACTACACCACATAGGCCGCTTAATATTTTAATATATGGGAAAAATGTTTAACCTCTTATATCTTATTTTCAGTTTTCCCACAGCTGAACGGTTGGTTATCTTTATGTGTTCCAAAATCTGTTTTAGTCAATTAGGGGATTCTCTTAAACTCGTTAAATCTTAAACTGTTTACAACTCAATCCCGACTCTTGCGTCCTCGTTCGCGCACTCTGGGAAACGTGAGCAACCTATGTGCGAGATGCGGATGAGAGAGGGAACTTCGGTGGGGCCAGTCCGACTTATTAGGTTTAAGGGCTCACTTAAGTCTGCAGCGTCTGTTCACCAGTAGGTTCGGCAAGCGGCTCGCTATATAAACGTGTATTTAGTTGCGAAACCACCCCCGTCCCAGCAATGGGTTGTGCGCTGGGTTTGGGACCCGCCACGTAAAAACCCCTTGCAGTGAAGAAGCGAAACAAAGCCTCGGATGAGACCTCCCCCTTCTTATTATGACGACCACAGCAAATGTTTAAAGGACTCCGATTTGAGGGCATGCACCTGGAATTTCCGGACCCTTAATGGGGAAGGTGCCTCTGCCCGGTTGGTTGATGTCCTCGTAAGAACAAAAGCTAACATCACCACCATCCAACAAATGCGTTGGGCGGGGCAAGGTAAGCAATGCCTGGGGCCTTGCGACGTATACTACAGCTACCATGTAAGGGAACGTCAATTCGGTGTTGGATTTGTGGTGGGAGAGAGACTCCGTCGGCGAGTACTGTCGTTCATCCCGGTGGACGAGCGTCTAGCCATAATCCGCAACAAAACGAGATTCTTCAACATTTGCGCCCATGCTCCGATGGAAGAGAAGGATGAGGTATCCAAGGATCTCTTGTATGAGCACGTACAAACGCTGCCCCTGCCACGATATCAAAATCGTGCTTGGCGGCTTCAATGCCAGGGTGGGCAAGGAAGGGATCTTTGGAACCACCATCGGGAAATTCAGCCTCCACGACGAAACGTGCGGTAACGGACTGAGGCTGATCGATTTGGCCGGGGCCCGAAACATGGTAGTATCCAGTACTAGGTTCAAGTTAAAAAGATTCATCAAGCTACGTGGCTGTCTCCGGATCTAAAAACGAGAAACCAAATCGACCATGTTGTGATAGACGGAAGGCATGCTTTCAGTGTTTTGGACGTACGTAGACTACGAGGCCCAAACATCGACTCGGACCACTATCTTGTTGTAGCCAAGATACGCACCCGCCTCTGTGCAGCAAAAAATGTGCGCCCGAATATGCAAGGAAAGCTTAACGTCGAAAAGCTGCAATCACAACAGACAGCCAATGCAAACAAACAAACCGTCATATGCCAGCAGTGGAACCACATTTCCCGCTCATTAAGTACCGCCGCCGAAGAAGTAGTCGGAACAACTGGCACGATGAGGAGTGTCAGGAAGCTGCAGAGAAAAAAGATGCCGCCTACAGGGCCATACTGCGATCGGGCGCATCGCGCGCTATATGGGACCGCTATAGGGATCTGAAGAGGGAAGCGAGACGTATTTGCAGCAATAAGAAGAGAGAGGCCGTAATAAGTGAGTGAGAAGAGCTTGAAATGCTGGCCGACAGGAAGAATTCCCAAAAATTTTACCAGAGAGTTAGGCGACTTACGGAATGTTTAAAGACCGGGGCGTACTCCTGTAAGAACAATAATGGCGACCTAGTAACTGGTGTCCAGAGCGTACTTAAATTATGGAGGGAATACTTTTCCGCCCTACTAAATGGTAGCAGCACGGAAAGTTGTGGAGAAGAAGAACCCGAGCCCGCAGTCGATGATGACGGAGTCGACGTTCCACCGCCTGACTATGACGAGGTACGTAGAGCAATAACGCGGCTGCAAAAAACAAAGCTGCTGGAGCTGACAGCCTGTCAGCTGAGCTATTCAAGTACGGTGGCGAGGAGTTGATAAGGTGCATGCATCAACTCTTATGCAGAATATGGTCAGATGAACGCATGCCCGACGACGGGAATTTAAGTGTGCTGTGCCCAATCCACAAGAAAGGTGACCCCGCCATTCGCGCCAACTACCGCGGGATCAGCCTTCTAAGCATAGGTTACAAGGTCTTATCGAGCGTATTGTGTGAAAGACTGAAGCCCACCGTCAATGAACTGATTGGGCCTTATCAGTGTGGCCTTAGACCTGGCAAATCCACCATAGTCCAGGTATTCACAATACGCCAAATCTTGGAAAAGGCCCGCGAGAAAA
>NW_023461173.1:0-5648 GCF_013731165.1 Rhagoletis pomonella | reverse complement strand
AATTTATTCGCCACTCGACTCACACACCTGCTCTCTGAGAGCACTCTTCAACAATCCGACGTACGCGAGCAGTGGAACCACATTTCCCGATCATTAAGTACCGCCGCCGAAGAAGTAGTTGGATTTCAGCGAGCCCGAAAGAACAACTGGTACGATGAGGAATGTCAAGAAGCCGCAGAGAAAAAAGATGCCGCCTACAGGGCCACGGTGCGATCGGGCGCAACGCGAGCCATGTGGGACCGTTATAGGGAACTGAAGAAGGAAGCGAGACGTATTTGCCGCAATAAGAAGAGAGAGGCCGAAATACGTGAGTGCGAAGAGCTTGAGATGCTGGCCGACAGGAAGAACGCCCGAAAATTCTACCAGAGGGTTAGGCGACTTACGGAAGGTTTCAAGACCGGGGCGAACTCCTGTAAGAACAACAATGGCGACCTAGTGACCGATGTCCAGAATATACTTAAATTGTGGAGGGAACACTTTTATAACCTACTGAATGGTAGCAGCGCTGAAAGTAGTGAGAAAGACGAACCCGAGTCCCCAGTCGATGATGATGGAGTAGCTGTCCCACCGCCTGACTATGACGAGGTACGAATAGCGATTACGCGGCTGAAAAACAACAAAGCTGCTGGAGCTGACGGCCTGCCAGCCGAGCTATTCAAGTACGGCGGCGAGGAGCTGATGAGGTGCATGCATCAGCTCGTATGCAGAATATGGTCAGATGAACGCATGCCCGACGACTGGAATTTAAGTGTGCTCTGCCCAATCCACAAGAAAGGCGACCCCGCCATACGCGCCAACTACCGCGGAATTAGCCTTCTAAGCATAGGTTACAAGGTCTTATCGAGCGTATTGTGCGAAAGACTGAAGCCCACCGTCAACGAGCTGATTGGACCTTATCAGTGTGGCTTTAGGCCTGGAAAATTCACCATAGATCAGGTATTCACAATACGCCAAATCTTGGAAAAGACCGCGTGTGATTTCTTTAATCTTATGTTGGAGAAGATAATAAGAGCCGCAGAACTGAACCGCTCAGGCACAATACTTTATAAGAGCGTACAATTGCTGGCGTATGCCGACGACATCGATATCATCGGTAAAAACAAGGGCTACGTCTAAGCAAAGCGAATGGGTCTGGTGGTGAACGAGGACAAAACGAAGTATCTCCTGTCAGCACACAAACAGTCAGAGCATACGCGTCTTGGCACCCACGTCACTGTTGACAGTTACAAGTTTGAAAAAGTAGACGACTTCGTTTATTTGGGAACCAGCATTAACACCAATAATAATGTCAGCCTTGAAATCCAACGGAGAATCACTCTTGCCAACAAGTGCTACTTTGGGCTGAGTAGGCAATTGAGAAGTAAAGTCCTCTCTCGTCGTACAAAGATCACACTCTATAAGTCACTCATCATGCCTGTGCTGGTGTATGGCGCGGAAGCATGGACAATGAAAGCATCTGATGAGGCGGCTCTTGGAGTTTTCGAGAGAAAGATTCTGCGAAAGATTTACGGACCTTTACGCGTTGGTGATGGCGAATATCGCAGACGATTTAACGATGAGCTGTATGAGCTTTACAACGATATAGACATAGTGCAGCGAATTAAAATTCAGCGGCTCCGCTGGCTTGGCCATGTCGTTCGGATGGACAGAAACGCTCCTGCTCTGAAAATATTCAACGCGGGCCGCGATGCTAGTAACAGAGGAAGAGGAAGGCCTCCTCTGCGTTGGAAAGACCAGGTGGAGAAGGACTTGGCTTCACCTGGCATTTTCAATTGGCGTCAGTTAGCACAGAAGAGAAATGACTGGCGTGCTGTTTTGGACTCGGCCAAAATCGCTTAGGCGGTTACAGCGCCAAATAAGAAGAAGAAGAATCCAACACAACACTTTAAAAAATCTTTTTTTATTTAATTTTAAAACAAATTGATTAGAAGTTAGGCGTTTGAAAAGCGTTATTGTCCCTTGAAGATGGAACGCTTTCATCAAAGTTATGTTTGTGTATGGTTTTGTAATGTCTTTTAGTGTTTCCTCATATGTACCCTTTAAGTTGTTTTTCGCACAAAAGGCACTTCGAAAAATTTGTGTCTTTATTGTATGTAACAAGTTTGGTCTTGTTTTATATCAAAAAAGCGAGTAACCTGCTTTCTTTCGTATAAAAATATACTAAATTCAAAGATTTTTTACCCAGGTTCTACCAACGAACGATCGCAAACGCTAAAAAATACGATCTTCTCATATTAGCTCCTTTTGCGATTGTATTTTACCACGATAAATACTTGAGCAAACGGTCGTTAGCGAGAGGATTGCCTACGTTTTCGTTGGCGAGAGAGTGCGCGCTATGATTTTCCGCACCAGCGCTTTGCCACGGACGATCGCTTTCGTACGCTCGTTCGTTTGCAGTGTGTATACATAAACTCTTTGCATACGATCTCTTACCAATGAAAACGCAGGCAATGTTTCCCCGAACGCTCGTTTGCTTAAGTATTTATCGCGGTAAAATACAATCGCAAAACGAGCTAATATGAGAACATCGTATTTTTGAGCGTTCGCGAGCGAATTTTTCCGCACCCTGATTATAACCCTCACTAAGTACAATTCTTATTTCTGTGTTGCCGAACACCTTTCTACGTAGGCGGCCTTCGGCCGCACTTAAGGATTATACCCCTTACTCCTTTCTGTGTTACCGAAGAAGGGGCGGATATTTGCGCAGAACTTCTTTCACTATCACTAAACTCTTAAAACTCAAAAGCAAATCATAATATAATATGTATATCGAATTAAAGATAAGAACTTGTGCTTTCTAAGTAATACAAATTTTCTACATCACACAAAAACAGGTTCCAATGAAAATACCAATATTGCCCCCACCAACGCTGACGACCCTCTCAAGTTCCAATCAATTTCACAGTCATAGAAAACCCCATATCGTTTCCATTAGTATGCTGCTTAAAATTCAAAAGGGATTTTATCATTTCAAATGTTGAGTTCCATCGAGTTATATTATCAATTGGTGGCAAACGTAGATCCGCGCAGTTAATACCGCTTCTTATGCTAGCCCTAAGTAGTTTCACGATTTTCCTGCAATCCTCCAATTTATTTTGCATTTTCTTGAAAGAATCATGTGCCGCCAATTGAATTGTGTGCACGGAACATCTTACTACTGCCAGTACCGAATTAAAGCGATTGTGTACTAATTCGTAGTCATCATTCTCATTTTCTGAAGTCGTTTCGCATTCATTATTTTGTAAATCTATCATGTTTTGTTGAAGTAGTTTTGAAGCTTTTAACATGTCTACCCCGTTGTACGAAGTAGTTGAATATATTTGTGTAAGGTCAATATCGCATTCTTGCAAGCATTTTAATATTTTCTAAAAAAAGTTGAGCATGCAGTTTTTAGCCCATTAAATTTTAGTATAGTAAAGTGCAAGTATGAGGAAGCTAGGTCTTACGATTGATTTTTGGCAAATTTTTTGGTTGAAGGTGTCGCACATTTTTTCCATATAAAAAATTATCGTAAATTTTTTTATATGGAGAAGGTGAGCGATACCATCGATAGTTTTCCAACTCAATTTACTAGGCAAATTTGATGCAAAAACGACCTCGTAAACTTTAGTCTTGCCGAGGAGCCGAAGATTTTATGCTAAAATGTATGACAAAATACTGAAAACAAATGAAAAAAATAATAGGTGAATAAAATTAATAAATTTCGTTCACTAACTATTTTAACATAGGTTTTCTGCTAATGCTCGCTTTTTAAATTATTTAAAATTAATAAATTTCATTCACTAACTATTTTAACATAGGTTTCCAGCGGGTTCCGAGTTGAATACTCTCAAATCTGGAGCGTCGGTGTCCATTCGAATGACATTACCCAGCCAGCGGAGCCGGTATTTTAATTCGCTGGACTATGTCCGTGTCGTTGTAAAGCTCACACAACTCATCGTTCCATCGTCTGCGGTGCTCGCCGTCACCAACGCCTAAAGGCCCGTACATCTTCCGCAAAATCTTTCTCTCGAATGCTCCAAGAGCCGCCTTATCGCATGTTGTCATTGTCCATGCTTCTGCGCCAATAACCAGCACGGGCATGATGAGTGACTTATAGAGTGTGGGTTTCGCACGTCGAGAGAGGACTTTACTCCTGAATTGCCTACTCGGTCCAAGGTAGCACTTGTTGGCAAGAGTGATTCTGCGTTGGATTTCCATGCTGCCATTATTATCGGTGTTAATGCTGGTTCCCAAGTAAACGAAATTCTCTACTTTCTCGAAATTATAACTGTCAACAGTGAAGTGGGTGCCAAGGCGCGAATGTGCTGACTGCTTGTTTGATGACAGGAGATACTTCGTCCTGTCCTCGTTTACCAACAGACCTATTCGCTTTGCTTCCTTATCGAACTTGGAAAAGGCAGAACAGACCTCGCGGTTTTTGTTACCGATGATGTCGATGTCATCGGCATATGCCAGCAATTGCACGCTCTTGTAGTAAATTGTTCCTGAGTGGTTCAGTTCTGCAGCTCTTATTATCTTCTCCAATCAGATTAAAGAAGTCACTGAAAGAGAGTCGCCCTGTCTGAAGCCCCGTTTGGTGACGAATGGCTCCGAGAGGTCTTTCCCAATTCTGACGGAGCTGGTGGTATTGCTCAACGTCATATTACATAGCCGTATGAGTTTTGAGGGGATGCCAAATTCAGACATAGCGGCGTATAGGCAACTCCTTTTAGTGCTGTCAAAAGCGGCTTTAAAGTCGACAAATAGGTGGTGAGTGTCGATCCTTTTCTCGCGGGCCTTTTCCAAGATTTGGCGTATTGTGAATACCTGGACTATGGTGGATTTGCCAGGTCTAAGGCCACACTGATAAGGCCCAATCAGTTCATTGACGGTGGGCTTCAGTCTTTCACACAATACGCTCGATAAGACCTTGTAACCTATGCTTAGAAGGCTGATCCCGCGGTAGTTGGCGCGAATGGCGGGGTCACCTTTCTTGTGGATTGGGCACAGCACACTTAAATTCCCGTCGTCGGGCATGCGTTCATCTGACCATATTCTGCATAAGAGTTGATGCATGCACCTTATCAACTCCTCGCCACCGTACTTGAATAGCTCAGCTGACAGGCTGTCAGCTCCAGCAGCTTTGTTTTTTGCAGCCGCGTTATTGCTCTACGTACCTCGTCATAGTCAGGCGGTGGAACGTCGACTCCGTCATCATCGACTGCGGGCTCGGGTTCTTCTTCTCCACAACTTTCCGTGCTGCTACCATTTAGTAGGGCGGAAAAGTATTCCCTCCATAATTTAAGTACGCTCTGGACACCAGTTACTAGGTCGCCATTATTGTTCTTACAGGAGTACGCCCCGGTCTTTAAACATTCCGTAAGTCGCCTAACTCTCTGGTAAAATTTTTGGGAATTCTTCCTGTCGGCCAGCATTTCAAGCTCTTCTCACTCACTTATTACGGCCTCTCTCTTCTTATTGCTGCAAATACGTCTCGCTTCCCTCTTCAGATCCCTATAGCGGTCCCATATAGCGCGCGATGCGCCCGATCGCAGTATGGCCCTGTAGGCGGCATCTTTTTTCTCTGCAGCTTCCTGACACTCCTCATCGTGCCAGTTGTTCCGACTACTTCTTCGGCGGCGGTACTTAATGAGCGGGAAATGTGG
>NW_023461172.1:0-28302 GCF_013731165.1 Rhagoletis pomonella | reverse complement strand
TATTATTATGAAAAGAAAAACAACACTGTATTCTGGGTTTATATCTGCACGAAAAAAAATTTATTTGTCGGTAAACAAGATTTTCCTGTGCAAGTAATCAGCGTGTTTCACCAACCGACGTTTGTATTTTTCATCCTCTTTTTCCAAAGCTACAGTCGACGAATGTCGGGTACGGCGTTTGAAAGTCCCAGTCTCTCGGGCCTTGATTTCCTGTTTTCGGAGCAGATTACGCTGAGTTCAGTTTTGATGACTTGCGGAGTTCGAATTGTGCATGGACGGGACTGGCCGGTAGCGGCCTTTAACATCTCCAGTTTCCTCAAGCAGTTTTATGCATCGGTAGAATAGCATACGACCAATCCCGAGCAGGCCAAGTGGTTTGAAAATATTTATTTTTTTCATTTCATACTTCAATAGCGCAATAACACCGATACGATGCTCGTTATGAGACCAATCCATGGTGGAAGCTGAAGAAGCATAAGTCATGTATAATCCCAGCAAACAAATTCTCTAACGTTAAAGAAATTTGGATTTCTACATTAGATAACTAGGGCAATTCTCTAATCATTCTCGAATGAATGACGAAGTTAGAGAACTACATTATAATTCTATTCACGAACGATTAGAGAAACAACGCAAATTCAAATAAATGTAATTAAGAAATATTCCAAATTAATGAATCATAAATTATGTTTAAGTTCAAATAGTTAATTATTGTTTTATTGCAAATACATGGAATACAAATTTTACAAACAAAGCGTTTTATTTAATAAAGCAAAACAGCAGTTTGAAATTCACATTCGAATCCCACTAGAGATCCTCATTAGAATTCGATTAGAGAACTAATATTTTCTCGAGTCGAGAACTTTGTCCCATTTTTTTAAGATCGCTATGATTGTCGACAGTTTTTCGAGTCGTTCTCTAACGTTTGAGATTGGAGAATGTAGCTAGTCCTCCAATCATTCTCTAATCGATAACTAACCTCAATGTTTGCTGGGATGTGACCAACCTTTTCATAGCTCAAAGAAGTACAGGTTAGGTTGGGCTCGGTTAAAGTGGTTGCCTCAGGCAAGGGACACACTTGGACAATTAAGAGATTGTCCTTTGTGATTCGACGAAAATAACTCAATGGAGACCCTTAATTTAGTCGGCGAAACGCCATGAGCCGATTACCAAATTTCGAATGCCGCGAATTTCTATCCCGAGTGTTAGTTAAGAAGTGCGAGCCAAAGTGCTTCCATCTTAGCCTCGCGAAGGTTGGTTATCGTTTTAAGGGTGCCTTTCCAACGCCAGGTCATCAGCCACGCAGTTTTCCTTTACCGATTTCGAGGGCACCATCACACCCTTTAGTAGTGAGTCTACCGCTTCCTTGATGGCAGCTATTTCCACCTGAAAGGCACTACAGAGGTCCCGAAGCCTGAATATAGTTTTGATGGACAGTTTCCGACAGAAGAAACCACCACCAACCCTGATCCGTCGGTGAAGAAGTTTACCACTCCCTTCTTCGAGTTACCCTGCTCTACCCAGTCCTCTCTTGAGGATATATAGGTAGAGAAGGAGCTGGCGGGAGCCATTTCGGAGGCGCTGTAATCTATGTGTTCAGGGCAAAGTCAAAGCCCTCCAGAACTCCAGAATGTTACCACCCGGTTTCCCTGAGCCCAATAGCTGTCGTGCTGTAAAATAAAGTTTTTGGAATATTTAAGTAATATATGTACATTTTTGTAAATCTAACACAGTAGTTTTATCCGTACATTTATCATCTCCTCTTTCTACGAACAGCAGAGGGCGCTTTACTCAGAAGATATCTGAGGAACAACTGTTGAACGGAAAAGCAACTTTAACTGTGTTACAAAAAAAAAATGTAACATTCTTTTTTAGTGCATTACTTTGAAACTTAACAGTTTTGATAACTACTATACGTACAAAAAAATAGAATTAACTTTTGGTAAATATTTTGTATTAAGTTCCCAAAATTTCTAAAGATGGGTAGAGTGAAATAAAAAAACTAAGAAACTAAGAATATCTAATTTTTTTATTTGCTATATTGGTATATTTGGAAGTGCTTTAATTGCGAGGAATCGCGTTTCTTTTGTACAGGTCTATCAGTCTCTCTAGCGTTTTTAGCAAAAACGAAGACAGAATGATAGGCTTAAAATCCCTAGGGAAAACATGAGAGCCTTTTCCGGCCTTCGGGATTAACGAAGCACTGACTACCTTTCAAGCCTTGGGGATGTACCTACCAGATCCTCACACAGTTCGCCAACCACTTGCACGACACCTCCAGAGCCCTTTGCAGCTGCGCAGGTATGATGCCATCGGTCCCCGCCCACTGGAAGGGTTTGAACGATTTTATCGCCGAGGCCATGTGATGATCGTCCAGAAGATTGGAGAACTAAAGGACCTGAAGTACAAAATATTGCAAAGAAGTACATTTGACTGTACTGCGAAGTACGAAGTACAAGAGATAAATAAGAAGTATTGTACTTCCGAAAGAAGTACGGTTGGTCACATTAGTCATGTAGTAAAAAAGGAGTGTGTTTAACTTGTCTATTAAACGCACCAATGTATGCAGTATTTATGTCCCTACTGAGTAGATTAAGGCCCGTTTTCACCATCTCTGGTTAACACCGGTTAAACATCGTTACCGAAGTTACTGACTCCATACATACAACATTGTGTCGATGTTGATGTTTCTTGCCGTCGTTGTGCATATAATTTGTTTTTGTAATTTTTAAAATTAAATTCTCTGTGGATGTGACGCCCTTTCTAGGCGCAGACAAGTTCACTTAATGGGTGCTGCACTTAATCCATTTAAAATTTGGAACAAAACGCCCTTGAAAGTGCTAGGCTACATTAAAAGGTTTCCCCTATGTGGCGGAGGATCATGCACAATAGATTACTTCAGAGGTCGCGGTGCATATGGCCCACAATAATAATAATCATAATGTTGTAAGTTTTGTTTTGCTCAACCGATACAACCTTGTATAAATTTGTCTTGAGCAGGGCGAACGGTGAACGACACATCGCCCAATTCTGCGAAGTTTGCCGTTCGCAGGCATTGTGTTTCATATATGTTTGCTTTTTGCTCGCGCTGCTCTAAATGCCGCAATAGCCAAGTGGGCAAAGCACTAGAGTCCCATCTTGTAGTGATGTGCTGAATTGTCGGTACCCAATACTCGAAAAAATTTGGGTACCCAATAGGGTTGCCAGATTTTTTTTTACCCCAAATCAGTACATTCGACTTTTTCATGCTATACCAGTACTTTTCGGTACACTTTTATTCAAAGCAAAATTATGAATGTAAGTAACATAAAATACTTTAAAACGCCATAGTACTTGCTAATGCGGGATATTCTACATCAAGCTCACACTCAACAGTGTGCGAACGCAAAGCATTCGCAAGTGAACGACAAGTTTTGACAGATGTGTGTGAGCGTGCATAAGAATACAAATGGAATTCTTTGCCTTTGTGAATGTTCAGGCTCACGCTCGCATTGAACTGTATAGCGAGCTGTAGTTAATAGGGCTTTCGCACGCTTTTAGCGCTTTTTCAGGCAACTTTTGCGTTCAACTCACGCAGGGTTGCACGAAAATAAAATTGAATGGCTAAAAATATCAAAATATAAAAAAATATAAAAATATTCGCCATAAAAGGGCGTTTGCATTGTTCAACTTTGCATTCTACTTTTGGTTGAACGGCGTTTCAACTAATCGCTTTCAACAAAGTTGGTCGCCAGCCAACATTTAGCCATTCAACTTTTTTTTCGTGCAACCCTGCGTGAGCAAAAGTTGAACGCAAAATCGCCTGGTGCGAACACCTTTTAAGTGAAGCAAGCATAATGTGTGCGGCGAACACGTATGGCAACCACATCTCTACTATGCTGAAGCCCCAAAAAACTCTCTCGCCTTCTTTTGCTCATCGCAACAGTCTTACCGAGTGAAATGGTAACCCTCGATTCGATTTGTTGCGAAGACCGTTCCAAGCGAACATGTACTTTCAAACAAGGGGCAAATATTAATCCAGCGACGAAAACATTCAGATCTAAACTATATGGAAAAATTTATTATAGATTATTGAGATTTATAATCCCTATTCCATATGTGCATTATATTTGATATAATTTCTAATTATAAACTATGGGTTTATAGTTTGTAGTAAAGCTTTATAGAAAAACTGACCCTGTTTATATGTGATTACAACTGATGGATGATAAATGTATTAGATATTGCGCTTGCCACATAAAAGCAAAACGTTGAAATTATTGAAATCTGACTAAAATTACGCCCACTTTTCATATAACGGTAAATTTCAGAAATGCTTGAAGCTTCGATATTTCGAAATTTAAGTACGCCAATTTACTCAAAAATTGTACTAACAAGAATCCCTTGAAAAGAAGTAACATTATTACGGAATTTTGGAAAATGGACGTGCTACCGCCCACATATAACTAGATAAGTTTGGCTGACTTCCAAAACGTCATTTTCTTTGCATACCTACAAAGTAGAGGTGTCAAACTATCGATAGTATCGATAGTTTTGTTTTTTTGCCCCTATCGATGAGTAGTGATAGTTTTTCTCAAAAAAGGTTAAACTATAGATAGTACCAGTTGACCTAGCACAGCCGATTTTATTTATAATGTCTCCATGTAGCTGCGCGTCAGTTTTTTAAGTTTGTCAGTTTTTTATTATAAGTGATACTTTCATTGTGATTCCTCCTTTAATGGTCGTTTTCTCAAGCAACCTTTAATTGGAAAGCTCCCTTTATACTTAAACGTTGCTTCAAACCATAAGGCTATGTCTGAAGTAAAGCATTTCTATTATCGGTGTTTGACATTTGTATGTTTCTTGGCTGTAAACAAATCAAAAAATTATATTACGAAATTTAAACAAAACATATCATATTTGAAAATTTATAATAAGCAACACTTAAACAAGGCAACAGTGATTTTGTTCGGCAAATGATAAAGCTATTTTTGATAGACTTTTTTATGCTGATTACGAGTCCCTAAGCACAAAGTTTCCGTCAGCTCCAGAATTTGAGAAAAACGAGGTCAAAGTGTCAAAAAATCGCGTTTTTTGCAATATTTTAGAAGTCTAGCACAAAATACAAAAGGTGATAGAACCTTTAACTGGGGCTTAAATTAAAGCTATAACTCTCGGCTACTATCCCTGCACCTTGACCTGATGGTCCCTAAAAGTCATTTATTGAACAATATAAAAATACTGGAATTAATACTGTGCTATTGAAAAAAATAAATAAGTTTTGCCAAAATCAGTTTTTGCTGTTAATAAATAACTATAAGTGACCTTAGGGTTAAGGTTCAGGGATGGTATTTTAAGCGATTATAGTCGAAAGTTCAAGCCTTAATTTCAGCCCAAGTGGAAGGCTCTATCCCCTTTTGTTTAATTGCGGTGCGTACTCAAACTTCGCACAAAATCAGGTTTTGCTGTTCAATAAATGACTATAAGTGACCATCAGGTCAAGGTGTAGGGATGGTATTTTCCGAGATAGTAGTCGAGACTTCTAGCTTTAATTTAAGCCTAATACCGCCCTTTGTTTCTTTTCTAGAGCTTCTAAAATATTGCCAAAAAAACACGATTTTTTGACATTTTGACCTCGTTTTTCACTAAATCTGGAACTGATGGAAACCTTATGCTCATGGATTCGTAATCAGCACTGGCAAGCCAATTAAAAGCAGCTGTAACATTTGCCGCAACAAATTGTTTCCCATATTTGTTGCCATGTGTTATAGATCATAAGAAGAAGCTTTTTTTTTTACTAGGCTCATAATTTTATTTTTAATTGTAAGCTTCAATAATATATATGTAAATAAATAAATAAAATTCCATAATAAAATGCTTTACTTAGACAGAACTATACATGTTAAAGTAATATTTAAACATAAAGTGAATTTTAAAGTTAAAAGTTACTTGAGAAAACGGCCCTACGTTGTTTATATTTTCAATATTTTGTTTTTCGATGTCATCCCTGTTAATTTGGAACAGTTTTTAACATTACATTGACTATCGATAGTACTATCGATGGTAGCGTTTGACATTTTGCTGGAAACTATCAACGAGTAATGATAGTTTTTTTCTTAAACATGGAAACTATCGATGGTGGCACTATCGATAGTTTTACAACTCTACTACAAAGTATAATGTTCCATAACGCCGAACTACAAAATATTGACAATGTATACTTTTCCAAAACGCATCCGTAAAGTAATCGAAACGCATCGCTAGAGCAATCAGCGCATCAGAAACAAAGTTGATCCTTCGTTTGTTATTGGTTACCATTGGTGTTTTAAAAATGGAAAAGTCAAAAAAATTGTTCATTGCTATATTGAAAATTTAAAATATGGTTACAATCAGCGTTGCCATTTTAGCCGGTTTTGATAGCAACTAGCCGGAGAAAATTCGATCTAGCCGGCAGCCGATTTGTTAGCCGGTTTGTAAAAAAAAGTTAGCCGTTTTTAGCCGATTTTACTAGTTGCCTAATTTTCAGGTGCAAAAAGTAAACAAGTTGTTCGAAAGCAATAATGCAGACCCAATGAAGATTTTTAATGAACTCAATGTTTTACTTTCGCATCTATGCTCCCTAGTGGTTATTAGCGCGGACACATTTGATCCTATATGCTCCCCGTTGGAACCATACCTTGCTCCATTTCCTCAGTTTTATCACAGTTTTGAAGAGTATTTAAAAACAAAAGTAAGCACAAACGCTTTTGACCACGAAGCCGAGAAAATAATTCGAGAAAATGGTGGCTATTTTATTATCACTTTAATACAGGAATTACGCCAACGCCTCCCTACAAATATTGCCACACTAAAAAAAATTTACTTTTTTCGGTTGGAAATGCATTAAGAGTAATTAAACCAAAAGTATTTGTTCAACTACAGCAACAAAAACACAAATATAATGCCGACGAAATAACATCCATAGAGATGCAATGGCAACGGTTAACGTTACATACCTGGAGTAATTTAGACTCAACTGTAAAATTTTGGGCCGAAGTTTATCAATTTCGAAATGCCCTAGGAGAAAACCCTTTTGCTGACATTTGCAACCTAGTTTTTAGTTTTCTTGTTTTGCCTATAAGTAATGCAGAAGTAGAGCGAATATTTAGTTCAATGAATATAATAAAAACTAAGCAAAGAAATCCAATGTGCGTTAAAACGTTAAACGCTATTTTATATATAAGATACGGTTTAAAGCGTGAAGAAAAATGCTGCCATAATTTTACTGTAGATGACGATCTCTTGAAATTAATGAATTCAGGTGATATATACAATAGGGATTCATTTGATGATGATGATGATGGAATATACACTCGATATAAATTAATGGTGTTAACTAGTCTTTCGTTTCTTGCGATTTATTTAAATAAAGCATGTGGATTTTCACTAAAACATTTTAGCCGTTTTTTGCCAGAGTCTATGTGAAATTTCACTAAATCATTTTAGCCGTTTTTAGCCGCTTTTTTTTGCCAATCTAGCCGGTCGGCCCAAAAAGTTCTGGCAACACTGGTTACAATGTGTCACAACTCTGCAAATACAAACAGTTTGAATACCGCAGTATAACAGTATCCAAACATTGTATTAGTACGTTTGGGAAGTCAGCCTTTATCTCATTATGTTTAACTGAACGTTCTATCGAAGATGTTTGAAATAGGGGTAAAACAAAAGGTATTTAACATGCGGTAGTTTTCGAAAAGGTGAAAAAATTATATTTAACACTTGCGCCGGGTATCTAATTTTCGGCCTCGCCCGACCTTGACTTTTTTTCTTGTATTAGTTTACTGTTTTACTTTTTAACGGAATTGCCATAAAACAAAAGAATAGTAATCGCAATATCTAGCAAGACTCTCATATGGCAATAAGCTCTAGGTGTTCAATATAGGCGTAACTTTTTCAAAGCAGTTACCAACAACCGTAGCCACCAAGATTCAGTTCACCATTCGTTGGCACATTTTGCTTTAAAACTCTTAAAAGATTTAAAATGCTTAATTTTTTTCAATTTCTTCCTTCATTTATTTGAACCATATCTATTAAATGTAATAAAGTTGGTTTCTAAAAAAGATAAAAAACAAAAATAGTTCATATATGTGAAATTATTTTTTTACTGAACTTTCCAATTTGCATAACCAAGTTATATACATACCTATATCCATAAGGTGGAACCAATATAGCGCAAACAAAAATTTAGCATATTGGGACACAATCGAAGTAATTATTGCAAACAAGTTGATACTCATATAATCGTATTACAAAATTGTATTTACGTTTTATTTTCTCACTTTCTCTTTCTATTTTTATAGATCCATATGTGAAAATTGCAATCATGCAAAATGGAAAACGTTTGAAAAAGAAGAAGACAAGTATCAAAAAATGCACCCTCAACCCTTACTATAATGAGTCGTTCTCATTTGAAGTACCATTTGAACAAATACAAGTATGCGAGAATGTATTATACTATCCTACTACAAACTACTTAAAAACTAGTACTATTACTACCTCTACTACTACTACCACTACTACTACTACCACTACTACTACTATTACTACTAGTACTACTAGTAGTACTGCTACCAAAAAACTACTTATTCTACTGCTATTACAAAATAACACAAGCAACTGCTTACTAAAACTACTATTGTTACTACTATTATTCCCTCAACTACCACCCAACCAACGTTATAATAAATGTTTTCCCTCTCCCACTCACCTGCCTTGTTCTGCCAATTTTATTGATATTCTTTGAAAAACTGCAGAAAATGTAACTCCCTACGTAGCGAATTAACAGCCACATGTTTTACGAGGTATTTTACATTAGCTCCAACTGAGAAATCCTTTTACATTCCAAACACCACAAACGTATTCGTACAGACTCAGTAAACATAACCGTGAACATCCACAAGAAACTGCGTACCATACGCCAAATAAATGTTTGTAATCAGTGTTCGCTCTATGTAGTATTGAAAATGCTTCAATTGATCGAGTTTTTAATTTTTGTTTGGACAGTCAAGCTCTCTTGCTTTTCATTTAAATAAATTTTTAAACGAATTTATGTAAATACATAAGACAACAATTATAAAGAGCTTAGACATTTTTTTTTTTTTTAGTTTATACGTTTAGGTCGACTTCACCTGATTTGTGTTTGGCTTTAATATTGTTGAACTGTGGCAATTTTTGTGTAGCTTATATATGTAAATGTTGTACCAAATATTTGTGTTACAATAAGTTCTTGTGTTTTTATATTTTAATCGGAAAAACCATATTTTCAAATACGTATGTTATGTTGCGCTTTAAAATTAGAACTCAAACAAAATCACAAGGAACCAAGTTATTCTGTAGGACAGTGCACGATTAATCCTTACTTACGAATATCCAGTTTACGTCGTCGAGAGTGAAAAATATAATTACTAAACATCTTTACTTACATACACACACAAGTATGAACAAGTGTATGGCTATGTAGATTTGCAAGTAACCGTAAGCCCCGGAAGTGGGCTGCATACAATTTCTGGGTAAAGTTTTTATTCACAAGACATATCATAGCTCAATATCTGTAATTTGGGAAACAACTTGGCTGTTGTCATCTGACTATTGCTTCGAACATTAAGCACACATTTGTATGTGCATGTGCAGAAATCTACATACATATGTAGTAGGAGTTTACCAGTCAAATTTCTAAAATTTCACAAATCTAAAACGTTTTGATTTGACACTATTAACGCTAAAATTCAATTTAAGATACATAATACATATGTAAAAATATTTAAGTGGTATTTACCTAATGTAACAGGTACTTTATAGAGTGTAAACCAAACCTCAAGTAAATAAAGGAAGAACGTTGGGCACTCAAATCAATCTTGAAAATGAGATGTTATGAAAATTTCGGTGGTAGTTCTAAAGAGAAGCTTTTTAAAATGGAAAAAATATTTGCCCAAGATAAGATTTAGTGATATGTATACCTGACGTTCCTTTACATTTGTATACCATCCCTTTATTTACATATGTATGTATGTACACACCATCAGATTTACAAGGTCTAAAGAAATTTTACTGTTTATATTCCTATCGCTTTTATCATTGCCAGAAAAGTTAACCCCCGATTTCACTAATTTTGAACCTAAATTTTTTTAAATTACTTTAAGTAGCAACTTGCTTTCATCTGCAGGTAGGCCAGAATTTCCAGGTTTTTGATAAAGTCCGAGGAGTGAATACGTGGTAGCTAGGAAAAAAATACCATGTGATTTCACTTCGTAGTCTTCCACCGCCGCAGTGTAATAATGATATGCAACAATATTGGATGATACCATGTGGCCAGTTCCCGGTCCTGCCAGAAACTAGAGTTTCCGCTTATATTAGCCTAATAAGCTCATTCAGTAGTCTTACTGACAAAGAAGCCCCAGCTAAAGAGCGAAATACACAACACAACCGGATTGACAAACCAAGCGAAGTATCCCTTTGCTTCAAGCCATTTGTGTTGTGTATGGGGGTGCGTGAAGGTTCCACAAGCCGTCTGAGGGAAATTTGAACAAAAATGAATTTTTTTTAACTTTCTGGCCGCCATGTTCACGTTTGGTCAAACGGCTTGCGTTGTAAATGACAAATTCGCTTCATTTACAAAGGGATTTTCACCGAGAGAAGACGTAAGGGAGGAAAATGGAAGAAAACAATAATTTTTAACATTGTGAACCGGAAGAAAACTAAAATTGTTTAGTTCAAATAGTCATGTTTTCATGATGTATGTCGACATAGAAAAAGTAGGTTTGAAGTGTGTTTGACAAGCCGCTTATGTGGTGTATTTCGCTCTTAAGGGAACTGCCTTCCTTGCCTATAAATTCTTGCAAAGTCACTGTTCCCAGATATACATAAAAAATAAAATAAGTTTTGGTTTGGAAGATCCGCAGATAGCAAAAATGATTTCCGATGGATGAAGTTTCCATTATGTAGATAGGCTTTCTCAACGGAGTTTGTTTAATGCTAGAGACACACATCGTAGTACAACGATCTACCCAAACATGTGTCACCCTCACAAGGATAATTATAGATACTACGATAGATTTCGTGCAGGGTTGCGTGATTTAAGATATCTTTTGATTTTAAATCCGGTTTTAATTAAGAAATTTGATTTGTGGTTTGATTCATCGACCGAATAATAATTAATTATATTTGAGATTTGATTCTTCTACCAAATAAGGAATAAAATGTAATACAAAGTCTTATTTTCTGGCCAATTTTCGTCGTATATTTTGTTCCTTGTGATGATCTTTTTGGGCTTAATTGGTAATTAGTGCAAGTAAACCAAACGTTCCTCTTTCACTGCTTCGTCCTACGTTTCGCTAAGTCTCCTTAGTATCCACATTAGCATTTTGTTATTAACTTTAAAAAGATTTGTTTGTTTATTTTAAAATAAAGATTCACCCCTGAGTATGCTAAGGAGTTTACGCGAAATGTAGGCCAAAAAAGATCAACAGGTGGACAAATAAAAAATAAAATTAATTTTTGATTTCATTCCTCGAACATATAAAAAATAAAATTTGTTTGTGATTCGATTTGTCGAACAAATGAAATACTTATATAATTTATTTGTGATTCATCAACCAAACACAAAGTAAATTTTATTCATGATTTGATTTAGATAGGAAAAAAACTCGAAAATCATGATTGCCTTACATAAAAAAGTATTTTTTAGTTGGAAAATCACGAATCAAATTGATTCTCAAATCATGAATAAATTTTATTCATGTTTTGATTCTTCAAACAAATAATGAATGTATAGTGTTAAGGATTTGATACAACTTTCAATTTAAAAATCAATTTGATTTTTGGATTTGTGGTTTGACTAATTCAAAATCACGTAACCCTGATTTCATGGTATTGAATCTACGAAAAATTATTGTAGTTTGAGAAACGTTTAGTTTGATATAGGAAGTAAACGTGATTTAAAATAAGAACTCCAGATACTAAGATACTTCTCTACTTTTATATGTGATAAAAGTTAATTTGACATACCACGAATCATCCTACGATTTCGTCTGTCACCTACGTACGTAGGTACATATCGTAGTAGAGGCAATGCTACTATATTCATATTTTAATATAAATTTTAAGCCACATACTTAAGGAAAAATAACTAGCGCTTTGAACGCAATCTTTACTGAGTTAGTAAATTATACAGACGCTGGCAATATACATATGTATATTAGGGTGGTCCTTAAATGTAGGAAGAAAATTTTTACATCAGATTTCCTAAGCCTCAACCCCTACGTCGATGCTACTGTACCCGTAGATATCACTTATAAATTTTGGTCCCGATTGGAGACGGTTGATCCGTGTTGCACAGGGGGGCAAAGGTAAGATTCCTCTATACTTTCTTAGTGCTTTCTTTAAATATACACTTGTTGGTAACAATTCAGTGATTAGAGTAGAAATCTCACAAGCTGGCAGCACTTTATTCAAATTAATATATTAATCTTTTAGATTCTGAGTACTTTCCGAGTTCTTTTGTGAGTACTGAGTACTTTCGAGTACTCAGTATCGATACTTTTAAAAATCGGGTGCTGTCGATCCTTTTGTGAAATGAGTTCTGAGTACTTTTGGAATCGATACTGCCCAATACTACTAAATACCATAGTCGAAGATATCACATATACATTTTGGTCTGGATTGAAATCGGTTAAAGCGTGTCGCACAGGGGTCAAAGTTCACATTATCCTATGAAGACGCCTTAACCGACTCAATTGGAACTAAAATCTATAAGTGATATCTTCCATTTTAATAGTATCGATTTTGGGCATTAAATGAAAAAAAAATGTTTTTAATTTTTTGAGTCCTTAGAGGCATCTGGTCTTTGAATGTGATATATTCGACATGGTAGTATCGATTTTGGGTATTAGATGAAAAAAAAAAATTATTTTAATTTTTTGAGTCTCTATAGGGAATCTGTACTTTGCCCTCTTTGCGACACGCCTTAGCATTCTCCAATCGGGACCAAAATTTATATGTGATATCTGTGACAGTGGTATTGCCGATTGAGGGGGTGAGACCTAAAAATATCCTTATATTTAGGGACCACCCTTAAGTACATACATATGTAGGAGCGATAGGCTTAATAAAATTGAATTTTTTTCGAATATCTATACATATTTAGCTTAGAAGGTTTTCGTTTTGCTCTAACAAAAAATACCTTAACTAGAATCAATGAAATTTCTCGGACAATGCTGTGGCAGGACATACATATGTACATGAATAGGGAAGTGATCCTATCAGAACTTCAGAGGGGCTTGCGTACACGGTTAATGAAAAGCACTGCCGTAAAAGGTCTGTCTAGCTGTCTAGCAAATAGGAACCATATATGTAGGAAGAAGTCGAACGTTTGCCTATAATTTCATCTAATATCTGACCGGGATGTTTGTAACTCAATGATATAGATTGAATCAATAAACCTGCAATTACAATGCATAGGCTGCACAACTTTTAAGTAGAGATGAAAATTGAAATGCACTAAAGTTACAGATATGTACATATGTATGTTCAAAGGTATTTCCCTCACCCTTAAAACGGTGAATACGACTTTACTACATAAATACGTACATACATACATACATACATACTCTTACCACTAGTGCGAGTACTCTGAAATTCTTAAAATCCTGTTTATTTTCTAACTTAATAATACAAAACTTCGCTACTGAGTAGGTCCACATGGAGTCACATCGCAAATAAAAATAATATATGTACATATAACATTCACACATACGTATGTATGTATGTACATATACAAATTTCCGGCGTCAATAACGACGACCGCCATGGGTTCGTTGTTTTGACACTGTCTTCTGATTTGATACGATACTACAACAGCAATTAAAAAAAATCTAACAACAACTATAATTAGCACTACAACTACAAACAACAACAACTTGAACACTGCACAACAAGTAAAACCTACAGCAACAATACTTTACCATAACGAAAACGAAGCGTATAAAGAGTAAAATAAGAGGCAAAAGAAAGTGTAGTGAAAAGCATGAAAAAGCCCATTTTGATGTCCATGAAGTAACATTTATTAGTATGTTGCTTTTTATAAATACATGTTTTTAACGCATAAACAAGTATGTATTTTCATATGTAACCATTTTAAAAAAACATCTATTCCTGCGACTAGAACCACCTAAATCTACTGCGTTGCTTCCTGTCAGTTATTCTGGCACCCCACCGTCTGGCTCACATTAAACTATAAAGTCCTTGTACTGGACTTTAAACTAAAACAATCAAGACAATCGAATAAATGGGATTGAATATTATACATTTTCGTTTACAAGTATTTAATGAACATTTTTCTTTTGGCGAAAGAGTTAACCACAGCGTCAAGTAGCCATGTGCAAACAAAAAGAAATTGTTCATGCCAATAAAAAAAAAAATCGATAACTCATTTCCATTGATAGGTACACTAGCATAATTGCACTGGTGTTCAAGTGGCACCAATTCCATTCCATTTAACCCATTATACTTCCATTCATACATATAAAACTGATGTAAGCTAAATTTATGAAAAGCGAACAAGCACTGCCTATAACCCACTTTAAGCGGCTTAATGCAACCACATACATAGTTTAGATACATATCAACACACATAAAAAAACGTAAAACGAGACATAGATTCAGAGCAACTAGCATAACTATAAGCGAGAAAATTCTTTAGCGTTACCTTATTTGCATGGGATTTTTAGAATACTCTCCGCTCACCTTAACCAAGAAATTATAATACACCTAAACACGTTCATAATTAAACTTTAAAGAAATATGTACATACTTATAACTATTTCATAATTAATTTAGCTCTTAAAACTTCTTTTGTATATTAATAATATTTTTATTAAAAGTATTTTATAATTTTTATTATAAATGTAGAACGCTTAAAAATTAATATAAACCAGCTTGCATTCTTTGAATATTTTAACATGTACATATACATATTCAATACGAGAAAGCTCGCGAATACATTCCAGTTATGAACTCTTAACATATTTATGTAAGTATCTTTTGTATACACAGATTAACCTATACACATCGTCACTTGGCGCGCAATACCCCGTAGCCGCCAAATACCAATACCACGTATAAGGTAGCACAAAAAAATTGATTTTGGTTACCCTGTATCAATGCTTCCTAATTTACGAATTCAGTGGTGAATAATTACACTGGGCAACACGAGTTTTGGGGCAGAAATATTTTTGAAAGAATTTATTGTGCTGAGGACGAATCTGTAGGTAGTTCCCATCAGCTCCATATTTTTGGAAACACGTTGCCAAAGCGTCAAAAACGTGTGGAAAAAATGTGGAAAATTGGCGCGAATTTTCCAAATACTTTGTTACATTATTTCGACAGGTTGATTTATTTAAACTAGATACATATAATAATTATGAAATCCAATTTAACCATTAAAAAGGCGACAACCCTCTTGAAAATATTACGAAATTATGGTATCCTAAGACTCTCTTTTTTGACAACGATATTGTAGCATCTAATTTCAATTAAATTCTACTTTATGAAGCCCAGGAAATTCTGTTGATTTAGGAAATAAATCTTTCCTAATAGGCTACTCCCACCAAAGGTTTAACTGCAGTTAAGACCTCAGGTAAGTTCCGAGAATTTTGACATAGGTGACCGGCAAGATTTATTTCTTAATATTTGCTACTTTCCTTTCGTTTGCTTGTACTTAGTAGGTGAAACCACCCCCTTCGATCACCTATCACCTTTTTCCGATAGGCATAAACTGCAGTTAAGGCTTTGTGGAAATCAACTATAAGCCACCTTCCATATTGTAATAAATATTTCATTTAACTAATTAAAATTATTAAATTTAACTACACTTTGTAAACTGATTTCTTAAACTCTGGCCCTAAATTAGAACACATAATTCCTTTAGCGTATTCTGATCTTGAAGAGAAATAAAGTTTTTCTACGTCGCCGAAAAAATCGAATCAAGATTCAAAATCATCAAACCTTCAAATCTTAGCTGCTCGTCTGAACGTTTTTTTCCTAAATGTACTATTTTTTATTGAAAAAGTTTTTCTTTGTGAAGTTAATTGTTTAAGTTCGAATAAATACTATATGTACACACATACATATACAGCCATGGTCAACTAAATAGCACGCCTGCACCCCAAACTCAAATCCGCTAAAAAAACGGAATGAATATACTTTTATTAGGCAAATTTTATGTTAACATTTTTCCTTGCTAATGACTTTATTTAACCAATATAAAAAAAAGTTAAATATAATTCACTGATAAATCTTTTTAAAACTGATTATCCATTATCCATTAAAATGCCTCGGTCACGCATATAGCGCAATTCACAAAAGCTGTTTCGTAGCCATTAAACAGGCAAAATTTCAAATCGTGATTTATATCAAAAAAGTATTTACTTCTTCATTATTTTGTATTATTTTCCAGATTTTTATTTCCCCATTCTTGGTATGGGGTACCAAGCTTCCAGGACAACGCACAGTGGTTCATTTTTTAGAAAAAATTAGAAGGAATCGGTGTAGAACCTCAATTTTCTGCGTGCAACATTTATGGATATAAATCAAGAAAAAAATTCAAAATTGGCGTGATCGATTTATTTTAAAGCATACCTCCCATATAAACCTAACCCTAAAAACGAATTGAAAATACCATAAATGCCATTATTACTATATAAGTTTACGTTAAAACTCGCAAATATGCGCAACGTTTTTTTTTTTTAGAAATCGGGTGAAAATATTCCAGCCTTTCATTTTTTATAGATAGAAGACGGAGGAAGGCCGAATGAACAAAGTTTTTGTTCATAAAAATTGTCAAAGTTAGCATTTACAAAGTGTAATTTTTGTCTGCTTACATTTATTAAAATATTTGGTCGATCGCCCTGATTTTTGCTCTATTTTGTCTAGTAAGTGCCATATTTTCATATGAACCTACAACAAAAATAGCAAAAGTAACAGTTATAAGAAATACACATTGCTTAAGTGAACTAAAACCTCAATCAGACTTAGTTGAATACAATTTTTCTAAATTTTGTTGCTTTTGTTCTGTATTTCACTGCCAATTTCGTACAAAGTTATAACGAATTTTACTTAGGAAAATATTATTTGTCTCCAAACCAAATTTGACAAGGGATGACGGAAAATCGTTCCACATTACATCACACTCCTACCATATCGGAAATACCAACAACGAAAATGACAAACATAATAATTTAATATTCAAAAAATTTTATTACTTTCGCAGAAATACCTCCGTGCAACGTGCAAATTTAAAAAAAGTGTGCGTTCATATTTTGAAAATAACGTTAATCAATAAGATGAACCCTGCATAACCATTGATATCTTTTATACGTTATACCCAAGTTTTTTCGACTACCATAGTTTGAAATATAATTTTTTAAAGTGCAGCACGACTAAAAGTCATAAAAGTGGTTGATTATGAAACTGTTATAATTTTTTAAATTTAAATTCAAAATTACCAAAACAGCTTGTGTTTGGTTTTTGTTTTATTTGTATAAATAATAGCAAAATACTTATTTTACGAGATCCGATCATATCCTATTTGGATTAAACGAAAAAACTCAAGGTAAACTTCGTAAACAAAAAATTTACCTCCGTATTAAAGAAACTAATTATAGCTTTGGGCGCGTTCGCAAGACTTAAGCTGAAATTAGTCAAGAACGCAGAACGTATACTTAAGAGCAGTCTGTATACGCAGAATTTGGTCGATTACTGGGGCCCTCAGTGTTGCTTACTACAGATTTGCCACTTATCAATGCCTTTTCATAAACTTGGCTTTTCAACTACAATTGTTCATGCTATAATGGATCGTAGCTAAATATAAATACTTATGGTGATTTCGTTTCTACCAAAAAATGCTGCCCTTGCACGGTGCAAAATGTGTTTGATGTTACACTCAACCCTTTGAAAATGCATATTTTGCCTTCTTGTCCTCCAGATCACACATTTCATCATATTATCGTTTTAAGCAACCATCTGATTTTCAGGGCAACCATCTCCCCTGACAAAGCTTCAAAGGGCAGAAAAGGTGCCTTATTTGCCTTACAAGAGTGTTACCTTTTAAGAAACGAACACACAATTTGCTCACCCTTTGCCTTTAATTAAGAATTGAACAAGAAAAGAGAAAAGGGCAATCAAAAGCGACATTTTTTGGTAGAAACGAAATCACCATTAGTTTTCAATTTCAATTTCAATTTCAATTTATTCAATTTATGGATCAATCCTAACACAGCAAGGTTAAAACCTTATAATTAATAGTGCTAGTCACATCGGTTAACATTTTCAGTACAAATATTTTGCAAGAAGGAAACAGTAATAATAAATTAAGCAATAGTAGAAATAGATATTATACGGTACTTGGAACAAAAATAAAATAAGATAAAATATATTCAAATTACAAATCAAGTTTACGAACTAAGATGTCTCTGTAACTCACGCTTAAATGTGCTCATGTTACCAATCGATACTATATTTTGTGGAAGAGAGTTCCAAAGTCGGGTCGCTTGCACCAAATATTGCCTTTCAGACGTCTTTGTTTTGAACCTGACCGAGAGAAGCTTAGAGTTTCTCATAGATCTCGTGGCAGTTATGTTTTGATAGAGGTATTCAGGCTCCTTCGTATAGTAAATCTTATGCAAAAGTAAAAGAGATCTGAACTGTAAGAGCTTATCCAATGACATGGAGTAAATAGAGACTGCGTAATGAGAAACGGGGCTCCTAGCCTTGACTCCGAAAACGTAACGTGTAATATTATTAAAGAGCACATTAAGCTTGTGCTTGCACGCTGAACCACAATTGGCAAAAATTTCGCAACCATACAATAGAGAGGGCATAAGATATGTTTTGACGAGCAAAAGTCGAATATGGTGAGGAGTAAAGTACTGTGAACACCAGAGAGCGCGAAGCATACCATAGAGTTTACCTACAACTATGTTTATGTGAT
Organism: Rhagoletis pomonella; assembly: GCF_013731165.1. Classification (NCBI taxonomy): domain Eukaryota; kingdom Metazoa; phylum Arthropoda; class Insecta; order Diptera; family Tephritidae; genus Rhagoletis; species Rhagoletis pomonella. Next base: position 9,302 of record NW_023461172.1, on the reverse strand, counting down.
TATCCCACGTTAATACTCTGTTAAAAACTATTCCCAGATTTTTAGCTGTATCCACATAATTTATGCTAACGCCCCCGATCATGATTTCTGGAAAAACTGCCGTGTCTATCGGCTTTCGAGCTATAACAAGAACCTGAGACTTCTTTGGGTTTAGCGACAAGCCGTTATTCAAAGCCCAGTTGTTAATTTGGCATAGTGTTTGATTTATTCGCAGAACACAGGCAGATATATCACTGAGTTTGCATGATCTATAGACCTGCACATCGTCTGCATACAAATGCGAGTTCATATCATTGATTGCGGCTGGTAAGTCGTTTATATACATTGAAAAGAGAAGGGGGCCAAGAATAGATCCTTGCGGAACTCCCCTCCTCACTGCAAGTGCAGACGATGACGAAGTCCCACTGCAGACACACTGAGTCCTATTTTCTAGGTAGGAAGCTACTAAACTTATAGATGTTGTGGAAAAACCAAACAATTTGGCAAGCTTAGATGTGAGGATAGCATGGTCAACGGAATCAAATGCCTTAGAATGATCGAGTAGGGTTAGAAAAGTTAGCTCGTCATTATCAATAGCTTTACGAATATTTTCAATCACGTCAATAAGCGCAGTTATACAATTATGCCATTTTCGAAATCCAGATTGTCGGTTGCATAAAAGAGAATGTTTTAAAACAAATGCGTTTATCTGTTTATAAATTAACAACTCAAATACTTTTGAGAGAAATGGTAGGATAGCAATTGGCCTGAACTCACCCCCTCCTTTAGGAATAGGGATAATTTTAGCATTTTTCCAACATTCAGGAAAAACTGACGTAGTTAGAATTGTGTTAAAACAATGCGTTATATATGGAAGCAGCTTCGGTAATATGGCCTTTAGAAAAACAGGATGTATACCGTCGGTCCCGACAGCATCGGATTTGATTGAAATGAAACACTCCAGTACATCGCATTGATCCACACATGAGAAACTAAAATTCAATCCATTACCTAAAGAGCTTGGTATGTCCAGCGGAGAATTAGACAGTGGAAGGTCCGAAAAGCTTACAAATTTATGGTTGATTGCATCGAGGTCTTCCAGAGCAGGTAGCTGTTTTTCTTTGCCTTTTACAAGACCTATCTTTCTAATCTTATTCCATCTTTCTTTGCAACTGATACCGTTTGAAAAACTTTTTTCAAAAAACTTGGCCTTGGCCTGTCGAATCATTTTGCAAACGTCTTTCCTCATAGCCACAAATTGATTATGAAAGAAATCAGTTTTATATCTTTTCCAAAGGTCATAAGTTGCATTTCGTTTATTTATAGCGTCTTTAATTTCTCGATTAATCCATACATTGTCAAAATTTTTCCTAATCTTTTCAACAAAAAATTTCAAATATTTTAACGTATTTTGTATAGGAACTTATAACTTTTTTACCATCGGCAAAACTGGCGGAGTGGCAACCATCTATATAAGGAAGAAATCAGCTGACACGGAAAAATCTAAATTCCGCAGATTTCTGCGCTACGGGCTACAACTACAGAAAAATTCTGCGGCGTTAAGTTTTCATTTACATGGCGCTTTGGTAAGACAGATCGTGTCAGCTGACTCGGGTTTACGTACCGGTAGGTTTACGTTCTTGAATAATTTCAGCTTTAGCTGATAAGTTCAACTGCTACGAAACTGCTGGCAACTGTTAAACTCAACAATTACGTCTTAGAAACGACTTGATGAATATGCTGTCAAATGAACAGCTGATAAATGTAAACAAATGAAATTGCGATAAATAGAGATAGTTGCGCCGATAATATTTCCAATTCAACGCTGAACTGCCGCCGTGTTGAAAAAATCGTTCAATGCTATAATGAATAAAACAGTGTATAATTATAAAGCAAACAACTTGTTGAACATAATTTAGAATATTTGGAAACGTAGTACATATTATTATAAAACATTTTAGTTAATAATAATAATAGATTGGCGCTTACACATATGTTAGTGTTTGGCCGAGCTTCTCCTCCGATTTGTGGCGTGCGCCTTGATGTTGTCACACAAAGCGGACGGACCTACAGTTTTACGCCGACTCGGAACTGCGATTGTATTTTTATGAGAACCTGTTTTTATGGCAGAAATACACTCGGAGGTTTGCCATTGCCTGCCGAGGGACGAACAGCTCGCGTAAATATACGTCTCAATGGCACAGATTTTTCTGCTCGAGCACTTATTGACTCTGGTTCTGAGTGTTCGTTCATAACAGAACGACTCAAACGCAGAATCAACCTGCCAGCTAAGAGGATGCATGCCCAAGTCTCGGGCATTACGAATGCAACCTCTGCGCAGGTCAAAGAGGCATGCAGCATAGAACTTCGATCCCCTGTTGATCCATTGTTCAGCCTGCATGCAACAGTGCTCGTCCTAACAAGACTAACCGGAAATCTACCATCCTGTCATATTAGCGCTATGACTATGCAGGCATTTCCAGGTCTTGCTCTAGCTGATAAACGGTTCTACGTGAATGAAGAAGTAGACCTTGTACTTGGCGGAGACATTTATCCCCAAATTATTCTATGCGGCTTGAAGAAGAATTTACTCAGTACACTTCTCGCCCAAGAAACAGTGTTCGGTTGGATATTAATAGGATGCACAGATGCACCCAATCCAACCAACAATATAGTTTCGTATCACAGTGAAGTTGCCTTGGACAAACAACTTACTGAACTCGAAGACATACCAAAAAACAAAAGCTTGAACGAAGACGACAAATACTGTGACAAACTTTATCGGGAGACAACTCGTAGACGAGAAGACGGAAAATACGTAGTCTCGCTACCACTCAGGCAGGAATTTCCCGCAAACATCTGCCTAGGCCCTTCTCTTAAAAAAGCATGCTCTCAGTTCTTCCGGAATGAGACACGGCTTGCAAAGGATACCGTCCTACAAAAAGAGTATAATAGGGTACTAGCTGAATATGAATCACTAGGCCACATGTCCAGAATAAATGATAGTATTTCAGCAAACTCTTCCGATAACTACTTTCTGCCTCACCACGCTGTCATAAAGGCAGAAAGTACCTCCACTAAAGTTCGAGTCGTCTTACCGTACCGTAGTTTACCGTACAAACCCGAACGAACCTGTAAGTCTATACGTATTAAAGACTGTCACTTTCGGGATCAATTGTGCTCCTTACCTCGCGATAAGGACACTTCTACAACTGGCTGACGATGTAGAAAGTTCTTCCCCAATAGCATCTAACATACTTCGGAAATGCATGTATGTGGATGACGTGCTAGCTGGAGGACATAGCATCGACTCTACCGTAAAAGCAAGAGATGAAATCTCGGAAGTACTACGGTCAGCCGGTTTTCCGCTAAGGAAATGGACCTCAAACTGGGCGGAAATTCTAAAGTACATCCCAAAAACGGATCTACTCAGTGAAGACTTTTTGGCATTCGAAGATACCAGCACGGTTAAGGCTCTTGGCATAAGTTGGAATGCCCATACCGATCTATTCTATTTCATGGCAAGACCATTGGAGGACCGCGAGACACCTACAAAAAGGGCGATACTATCAGCTATCGCCAAGCTATTTGATCCGCTAGGATGGCTTGCTCCAATAGTCGTCGTGGCCAAAATAATCATGCAGAGTATTTGGCTAGAAGGCACAGACTGGGATGAGACTGTGTCTTCTACTACTATGGAACGATGGCACAATTTTACCAAACATTACCATGAAATAGACAATATTAGAATACCTCGATGGGTACACTTCGCACCAGGAGATGACATCGAGATACATGGTTTCTGCGACGCATCGGAAAAAGCATATGCGGCTACTGCATACATGCGCGTCAAAAGAGATGACAAAGTTTTGGTCAGCCTTCTTTTGGCAAAAACCAAAGTAGCTCCTGTCAAAACAATATCGCTACCACGACTAGAGCTTTGCGGAGCCGTACTGCTCGCGGAAATCATAGAATCAGTAATCAACAACCTCAACCTAGGGCAAGTGAAAACATATCTATGGACAGATTCGACCATCGTACTCGCATGGATACGAAAGCCGCCTTGTTCTTGGTCAACTTTTGTCGCACACCGAATTACGAAAATAATAGAAAAAGTCGGTAACAGGGACTGGTCGCATGTAGACTCGGCTTCAAATCCAGCCGACTTAGCTAGCAGAGGATTGCGTCAGAGTTAGTGACCAATTTTTTGTGGTGGCAGGGACCTTCTTGGTTGCAAGAAGACAACTCTAAATGGCCTGCTCAAGAAATTAACTATCACACAGAAGTTGAAGAAAAAAGGGCACACGCTTATGCATCAACAAAAGTAAATGATATCGATATTCTTGACCGGTTTTCAGATCTACCGAGAGCTTTGAGAGTGTTAACATATGTCATGAGATTCTATCGAAGAACTCACCCGAAAACTAAAGCTTTATTTCAGGAAAATTCTTGTTTAATTTCATCAGATGAAATTAAGATGACGACACATCTCTTGATAAAAATCAACCAGAAGCAACACTACGGTGAAGAATACAGGAATTTGAAAACTAGAAAACCCATCGATGCAAAGAGTGAAATCCTTCCGCTTAATCCGTTCGTCGACAAGCACGACATCATCAGGGCTGGAGGCCGCCTCGGAGCATCCCAGGACTTAGCTTATAATGAGCGCCATCCAATCCTTATTCCGTATAACTGCAGATTGTCCCGTCTTATCGTCCTGATGATTCACCAAGTCTCCTTACACGGAGAAAATCAGCTCATGTTACGCCTTATCCGTACCCAGTACTGGATTCCCAGGGTAAAAAACATGATTAGGTCTACCATCCACAATTGTAAAATTTGTACCATCTACAAGAAACGATCTCAGACGCAAATTATGGGAACTCTTCCTCAGGAACGCACAACATTTACGCGCGCGTTCACGAATACGGGAGTAGACTTCACGGGACCTTTTGAAATTAAAAGTTACCGTGGTAGAGGTTGTCGAATTTCCAAAGGCTATGTTTGCCTATTTGTTTGTTTCACCACTAAAGCGATTCATTTAGAAGCCACCAGTGACCTTAGTACCCATCCTTTCTAGCAGCTTTTGCTCGGTTCGTGGCTAGAAGAGGATGCCCGAAGAATATCTATTCCGACAATGGTACAAATTTTGTCGGCGCTTCGCGATCTTTACGATCTGAATTCAAAGCCTTTTTGTCTGACGCGCGAGACAAAACGATTTCAAAATATAACCACCAAATACTTACGTGGCATTTTATACCCGCTGCAGCCCCTCACATGGGAGGACTGTGGGAAGCAGGTGTAAAAAGCTTTAAAAGCCACTTTAAAAAGGTGGCATCCGCTCACAAATACACCTTTGAAGAGCTCAGTACGCTTTTGTGCCGGATTGAGGCGTGCCTTAATTCGCGAGCACTGAGTCCCTCTTTAAATGAGCCAAATGACCTGGAGCCGCTTACTCCAGGCCATTTTCTCACGGGTGGACATCTTATGGCTCCGCCAGAACCTGATGTGAATGAGAACCCTGCCTCCATCGTCAATCGATGGCAAAAACTAAAAGCACTGCATCAGACGTTTTGCAGGCGATGGAAAGTGGAGTACTTAGCCGAACTACAAAAGCGAATTAAATGGAAGCACCCCAAGGAGAATATGAAAACAGGTGATTTTGTAGTTATCAGGGAAGACAATCTACCCCCAACTGAATGGAGGTTGGGGCGAGTTGTCAACTTACACCCCGGTACCGATGGCAGAGTGCGCGTAGTGGACATCCTGACGGAGAAAGGTCAAGTTACCAGACCACTAGTGAAATTGGTTCTACTCCCACCATACAGCGATGGAAACTCGGAGCCAACAATCACCCTATAAATTGCCTTCTTCACCTATAGCTTATTCCACTTCCTTTTACCACAGCATTCCACTTCCAGGTAATCGGAGGGATTCCACCCCTAACTTGCCACAAAAAAAAATCCCTAACTTGCCATAATTTTATAAAAAAGGAGTATCTTTTCTGTTTTTTTGTATTTGTGGTGATGGTTCTTACTCGGGTTACCCCGGGTTGATCTGGTTACACAAAAACGACCATCCTCAGATCTGAATTCACAATTAAAATTGCAGAAGTAGCAAATTACTTCATTATTTAAATAATGAAATTCCAATTTCAAAAATGAATTTTCAAGAAACTTCCCCACAAAACATAAACTGTGTTGGTCGAATCGACTAACATTGGCGTTCCAGGGTTTAGAATCAAAAGTCTAGCAGACCAGCACAGTTGAGGCGCAATGAATGTGTATTCAGTTGCAAGTTGAAGCAAATGCCCCACCCGAAGTTTAAAAGGTAAAATTTTTTCAAGTAAAAATTATCAGTCATTATAATATTTAAAAACTCACATATCCTCGGTTCCAAAAGGGTTCGGTGAGTAAAATTGCCAATCAGCTTCGTTTTTTTTTTCTTCATCGAACGATACGCAGCGGCGTTATGTCGGCAATCCCTGATAAAAAAACACAAATCGATTAGTCTCAAATAAACGGTTAACAACAAAAAAAAGGGGTAAAAACATAAAACTTTGTTACCAGACCAACGACATTTCCAACAAGGATGAAGATGGAAGTAACTGAAAACCAGGATACGAAGAGAACCGTCAGCTGGACTGGGGACCCGCACGCCGGACTGGAACCTACAACATTAAAATAAACACCCTTAAAACCACATTTTGATTATACAGATTCTTTGTAACAGAATCAAATCAAAAGAAACTTGAACCAAATAAAAAAAAGGCTTTTCATGGATTTTGTATTTTGCTCAAAAGCTACTCGTCATATTCCTTAGCTTCAAGCAACGATCCGACCCGCTAAACCAGTTTACTAGATAGAATAATTTCACTTTTCTCTGTCAAAGCATGGATGTTTTGCCTTTTTACAATTCGTCTCACTTTTGCAATAAATTAACCCAGCAATAATTATATTGATTTCCCTTTTCACATACATATGTATAAAGTAAGTTTGAATATACAAGTTATAACTTACATCATGATTCTTTATGGACTTATGTAAAGATTGTTTTATTTTTAATACTTTTCCACTCACGTTGTACGTCTTTAAACCTTCCCAATGCATTTTCAATATACTTTTGTTCCCATTTTAAGTCTAAACGAACAAACTTTGTAGTGTTTATTTTTTATTGTGCTTTGAAAGGGAAAACATGTACTTTAATCACTCAATTGTAGATCTAGCTAGTTGAAACGAATAAGCGTAGATTCATTACACTTTTAAATTTTCACATACATTCAAGAAAACGAAATTCTCAAATCTGTCAACACTATTTTCAAAAGATTTGTTATGCTAGTGTATTGCAAAAGCTATTCAATTGTTCATAAATTTTAAGTTTTAGTTAATTTAATCATAAAGTTTTTTTTGGTAAACCTTTAGATTTGCGAATTGTGCTAAATATGATATAATAGTTCTTTTTCAATAGATTTTTCTTTGCTTTTTTTGTATGACCATAAGAACCTGATTCTTATTGAAGCATTCAAGTCTCTTACACAATCCAGCTACGTTGTTCTTGTTTTCTTTTAATATCCACTTTTTCAACCTAAACTAAGGTGTTCGTTGCTCCTTACTGATCCGTAAGAAGCTCACACATTTCGCGGGTGACAGCCTCTTTGCTAGCGCGAATGGTTAGTCGTAACATCTGTGCTTGTTTATTTGGCTCCAACCGTAGCAAACAGCCCACTTGCTGCGTTTGTGTGTGTATAATACCTGCACACACCATATTATCGGGATTGGGGTCGACACTGTCTAATAGTTGCATGCCAAAGCCCATCAGCTTATTGCGTGCACCGGGCAGATCAAGGGGCTGTTGGGCCTTAAATAGCTTTTGAGCCCTTTGTTGCTCGCCTCCCAAATTTTTCCATCGTGCGAAAAACGATTCCGCATTCATTTCTGTTGGTTCGAAAAACTTATTTAATGTCAGTGGCAATTTAATGCAGAATTTCTCCAGTGTGGGATCTACTGGTTTTACCTGTACACTAAGCTTAAGTACATCCTCTGGACTCCACTGAAGTACTGGCATAAAATTCATCAACGGTATTTGTGTTTTGTTGCCATAAAAAAGCCCCAAACGTCCAAGGTTTTGCCGGAACTCACTCTTCACACCAATTTGCAGCATTTCATTTTCGAAAAGTACTCCTCTAATACAGTGGCCAACACATCAGTTGACGCTACAATGCTCAACTGCAAATATTCGCTGGCACGTTGTTGCAACTCAGCGTAAATTACTATGTTCTCGGACCACTTCTTGAATATTGGTACGTATCTCGGGAAATAGATTTATGAATTTGATATAAGTCGATAACAAGAGTGCGCGAGTCATAGGTGAGCAAAGATGATATTTTGAGTGTAGCAATTTAAATTGTACGAGTGGAGCGGAACGTGAGTCTCCAGCGATAAGATTGCCAAATTCGCCTAATATGTATCCGCCTACTTTGACCATATTTTCATGACAAGCCGGTGCTTGCAAAGCTTCAAATACAGTTTTTGCCGCATAACCTTGTACTTCCTCTCGAGTGGCCATTAGGCCAGGCATTTCATTCCCCGCGATTATGATGGCTTTGCGACCATACTCAGCAAGGTTGATGTCGGCAACTTTGTATTGTGGCTTCATGGCTGCTTGGAGTCTGAAAAGGAAAAAATATTAATGTTAATTACAAATTAAATTTACTAATTTACAACCTCTACAACCTTCTTACCTGCGATTGCGTAATTCCCTCGTGTATGAATGTACTTTCCATCCCATTCTTCCAATGAAATGAACGAATTTTCTTAATTGTCCTATTTGTGAAACAGGGCTTGGACTTATGAAATTATTTAGTGCGCACCACTCTAACAATTGGAGTAAAACCAATTTTCGTAGTAGCCGGGTTTCATCTTTTTTCACATTCGCAATATCACAAAATTGGAATATTTCACATAATGATCCAAGTAATAAACTTAACTTAATCAGTAATCAGCTCTTTCCAATTTTAATTTATAAATACATACATGCAAATACTGGTCTCCCCTCTCACTGAGTTATTCATGGTCCTTCGAGCCGGATATTTTCGGCTTATTTTACATCTACTAGACGACCAAATCGTCTAGGGGGGCCGGTATGTTTAGACGCGACTGCTAACACCAGGCGCCTAAATGCATGCTATGTACTGCTGCATGTGCAAAAATTTCCTTCATTAAATTAATGAAATTTATGGACATGCACTTCTCAACTGCCATGTAATAAAACTTTCTTAAGTTTTAATTTGATGGCAGTTCAAAGGATGCTCTGCCTAGTCGGAT
>NW_023461171.1:0-28310 GCF_013731165.1 Rhagoletis pomonella | reverse complement strand
TGAAGTTGTGAGATTAAAGTTGAACGTCACTAGATAATGCCTGTCAACTATTTAGTTAATGGATGTACTCAAAATGTGTCGTTTTTTCAGTTTTTCCTTAGTTCAAAAATAAAACACTTTTCACAGACTTGTAATTGAAAATTGCAGACTAAAAGAACTTAAATAATTGAAATGCATTTTCAGTTAAACTAAAAATGACAACTGCTTATAAAGTAGACAACATTTTGCAATAAAACTGTCGTACCACTCAATAAAATTAATTGCGATTATTTACATATGAGCCGTTTATTTTGAAAGTGGCATAAGTCACCTTTTGAAAAGAAAGAAAATCGAGTTAATGATAACACCAATTAGAATTTAACAGTATGAGTTAATAAAAAAAAATTTAATTGAAATGTTGAGAACTACTGCGGTATTCTTGGAGAGAAGGTTTACTAATGAGCGCCATATCAAAAATGTTTGTTTTGAAAGTAGCACAAGTTACTCAAAAAAATCAATTTAATGATAACATGAATTACACTGAGCAAAAGTCAATTTTGCACAAAAAAATATATACTTACTCCCAAAACTAGTAGCCAAATTTATTAAAAGTGCATCTTAGGTTCTTTCTCTGGCGTCAGATTTTTTTTAAAAGGACTTTGAAATTTCAAAGATTAGACTGATTGATTCCAAAAATGATAGAACAAATTCAGTGCTGTATAGAACCACAGTACGGGTACCAAATAAAAGACAAAACTCTGTACATTTGAAAAATTTTAAATTTTTGTGCTACTGTCGAAATTCAACCGTTTTTCTAGTTTTTAAGAGCCCTGGATAGGTTTTCTAACTTAACACGTAGCTAAACTTATAAAACATGGCTACAATGTTTTATATCTTTAAAGGTTTTTGGAGGACTTGGAATTGACCCGATACCTTCCAGTTTAATTAATTTCGTTAACTGTAAAATTCGAGGGCTCGATAAATTTCGATAACTGAAAAATGTATATGTATATCTCTGGATACCTTTATAAATTTCTAATTCTGACAGCTCCATATTTTTCGAAAGTTATCAAAAAATTTCGATAACTTGTTACACTCTGTTAGCACGATAAAATTCGATAAGCGGTGATAACTCGATAAATTTATATAATCTTGAAATTTTGATAAATCGATATATTTTGGAAATTCCATAATCTTCGATTCGATAAATCGACCAATTTCAGTAGATCAATGATTATCGATAACTCTGTAAGTTGAAAGAACTCGATGCATTACGATAACTCGGTAAATTTCGTTAAGTCTATAAACAATGATAATTTAATAAATATCGGCAACTTGGTAAATTTCTTTAACTTGACAAATTTTGATAATCCCATAAATTTTAATGGCTCGATAACTATCCGTTAATTTCGACAAGTAACAACTCAATAAACATTGATCAATTTTAATAATTCGATACGTTGCGATATCTGAATAAGCATGGATAACTCGATAAATTTCGATGGATATAAACTTCGATGATTCGATAAATTTCGGTAACTTTTATGTTTGAATTTGTTTCGAAAATTTCAATTAATTTTTTTACTCTTTCAGTTACCCTAATTCTTATGTTTTTCTCATTCAATTAAGAAGTGAAACAAAATGCCACAACAGCTCAAATTGAACAGGTTGCAATAACAGCCATAAAAAAGTACGGAAATCTACAAACGACAATTTTGGCCACAATTTTCAACCAATTTTGAAACCATAAAAACTCTCCGAATCTACAATAACTAATCGCCAAACGAAGGGAGACAAAATTTATGTTAGCTTATTAATATACAGATTTGGTACCCACATTGTTAGTCGAGATGAGAATGTTACTCATACGCCATGTAAACTGTAGATCCTATATGGATCCGAAATTTTGAATTCTTAAAATATGATTCCAGATTCGTAATCAGTGACCTTAAGAATCCTCGACTGCAAAGTTTTAGGTAAATCTAAGTTTAAATTTTTTTTTTGGTCGTCACCTTTCCCTTGCTGGTTTAGGTGATAAATTGATTACATGACCTGGCAGGTAGCCAGTTGGATGCCTAAACCCTTCCGGCCTTAAGAAAGTTTAACGGATGTGCCCTCTCTTTCAGCTTGAAATATGCTGCAATAGTCGAAATGAGTTTTCCAACCCTCTGGCTTAGAACCATCGGTGTTAAAGTGGAGTGATTGGATTTCATCATGAGCCCTTCCTGACCAAAATTCTCTATCTGGAATGAAAATGCTATACCTCTTTGCATGTGTAATCCATACGCGTTGAGAGTCTATCCAGCCGGCTAATTCCCGCAGCCCGAGGAAGGCGTAACCTGTTAACTTTCTTCCAACAACGTCGATTGGCAGAATATTGAGTAAGACGCATTCTTTGCACTTTTGAAGCGCCTCAGTTGCAGATTTCTTGCTGAGACTTGGCCACAATAGCAATACCCCTTCTAATAACCGATTTAGTCTTATCCTAGAATATGAGTGCTCAGTGATCGTGGACTCAAAATTTGTCAGAGAGTTCTTAGCCAGGGAATTAGCATGCTATTGGGACGGGAAGATGCACGCCTGATAAGTAGGAACGAAAGGATATCCTTGAAACCATATCACTCTTAAAAAGATGGGTTTCAAGTAAGCTAAGTGAACGCTGTACGAGTACGAAGAAATGCACAACGGTAAGGCGCTTGTGGACAACGATGGATTGGAGGCGATCAACGTAGCTCCTTATGCTTACAAGGCCAAAGATCTCGATCACAATTCATCTGAACCTTACTGCCGCCGAGCGAATGTGTCGGAATTGCCTGAACATTTATCTACTAGATTTTAAAGTTTCGCGGGGTTAGGATTAAAGTATCTTGAATTGCATTTTATAATCAACTGTGAGAAAATCTCGGCTCCCTTCGTAATTGATCTGCATAGAGTTCGGTAGTGGTAACCATCAAACATTATTGTGAAAGTGTTTTCTGAACAGAGCATAATCAAGGTTGCGATATTCCTAAATAATTCTTATGTACATTTTACACCACCAAAAATGCTAGCCACCTTTCTGTAGAATAGAGCAGATGGGTGTTTGAAATGGGTAACTGATGAACGAGTTATTCTGGAAGCACTCACGCGTTTGTGGTAGAGATAAAACTGTGACTTAATAGGGAAACGAAGCTGGACACCCGTTGAGCAAACGAACTCTTTGATCTCCTCCGAAGAAATAAATACTAAAGAGATATAAGGTCCAAGTTGGGGTTCCGTATGCATATTTTTGTAGGAGTTGTAGAAATAATGAAGCTACTAAACTTATTCTGTTATACTTGTTAAAAATTTTAGTGTATCAAAGAATTGGCCCTAGATTTCTATGGCGAGGGCTACAGCCTCTTTACAAGGACGATTTAAAATTGCCAAGCTAATATGATGATTTAGGAACATGCATGGGATGAGATTGACTTAACCTTCTTGATAGCCTGGCAATGGAGTGCAATGGAGTATAGTCGTTGTGCTGGGTATGCAGTTACAGTCGCACGGCTATACTCAATCCCGACTCTTGCGTCCTCGTTCGCGCACTCTGGGCAACGTGAGCAACCCATGCGCAAGATGCGGTAACCAACCCGAGTGGAGCCTTGGGTCACGGCAGAAAGAGAGGGAGCTTTGGTGGGGCCACTCCGACTTATTCGTTTTAAGGGCTCACTGAAGTCTGCAGCGTCTGCTCACCAGGAGGTGCGGCTGCAAGCGGGCGTCTGTCTTGGAGCAAGCGGCCCGCTTTACAAATGTGTATCCGGTTGAATACCATCCACCCCAGCAATGGTTGTGCCAATGAAAAGACCAAAAAAGCCTCGGATAACTGCATCCCCACACGTTGACGACCCCCGCAAACGGAACAAGGACCATGAATTACGGATATGCACCTGGAATGTCCGGACCCTCTATAGGGAAGGTGCCTCTATCCAACTGCTGGATGTACTAACAAAATACCAGGCTGACATCACCGCAGTTCAGGAAATGCGATGGTCGGGGCATGGCTGCAAAAAATTTGCAGCATGCGACATCTACTACAGCTGCCATGAGACGGCGCACAAATTTGGTGTCGGATTTGTGGTTGGGCGGAGACTTCGACACCTTGTCTCCCGGTTCACGCCCATCAGTGAGCGAATCGCCACAATCCGCATAAAGGCGAAATTTAACAACATCAGCCTAACTTGTGTGCACGCCCCGACGGAAGAGAAGGACGACGAGACTTAGGAGCTTTTCTATGAGCGTCTAGGAGAAGCGTATGAGCGCTGCGCCCGCCACGATATTAAAATCGTTCTGGGCGGCTTTAACGCCAGGGTGGGCAAAAAAGGCATATTTGGTCCAACAGTCGGAAATTTCAGCCTTCATGACAACACCTCCGACAACGGAGAGAGGCTGATCGACTTCGCCGCGGCACGGAACATGGTAGTCAGTAGTACCAGACACCAGCATCGAAAGATCCACAAAGCAACTTGGGTGTCCCCTGATCAAAGAACAAAGAACCAAATTGATCATGTTGTGATAGATGGAAGATACGCTTCGAGCGTTCTTGACGTGCGCTCTATCCGAGGTGACAACATCGACTCGGATCACTACCTTGTTGCAGCTAAGGTCCGCATGCGCCTCTGTGCAATAAAAAACGTGCGGCAGGCAACGCGACGAAAGTTCAACATCGCAAAGCTGCAGTCACAATGGACAGCCGATTTTTTAGCAACCGACTCTCAATCCTGCTTAATCAAGCAACTCCTCATCGCCTGGACATAAATGAGCAGTGGGACTCCATATCCCAATCCCTTTGCACCGCTGCGGAAGAGGTTGTTAGTTACTACACACTGCGCAGAAACAACTGGTACGACGAAGAGTGCGGCGCGGCTGCTGCAGAAAAATACGCAGCATACAAAGCTACCCTTCAGCCAATGGCGACACGCGCGACAATTAGGCGTTGCCGGAAGAAAAGGAGTGAAGAGAGACGCCTTTTCAAGAGAAAGAAAAGAGAGGCAGAAAGGCGTGAGTGCGAAGAGCTTGAGATGATGGCAGACAGGAACGCGGCTCGAAAATTCTATCAGAAAATAAGGCAGCAATCAAATGGTTTTAAGACCGGGGCTAGCTCCTGCAAAGATGAAGATGGAAACCTGGTAACAGATGTTCATAGTACACTTGAGATATGGAGGGAACACTTTTCATTGCTTTTAAATGGCGAAACAGATGGCGCGTTTGATGAATTAGAACCCGAACCAATGTATAGGGACGAAGCTCACGTCCCTCAACTGGACCAAGACGAGGTGAGAACAGCAATAAAGCGGCTTAAGAACAACAAAGCCCCCGGAACCGACGGTATACCGGCTGAGCTGTTCAAAGCCGGTGGCGAAGAGTTGGTGGGGCGTATGTACCAGCTTTTAAGCAGAATTTGGTCTGATGAATACATGCCCGAAGAATGGAATCTCAGTGTACTTTGCCCAATCCACAAGAAGGGAGATCCCGCCGTTTGCGCCAATTATCGCGGAATAAGCCTTCTTAATATTGCATACAAGGTCCTGTCGACGATACTGTGAGAAAGACTGAAGCCGTTCACGAACCAGCTGATTGGACCTTATCAGTGTGGCTTCAGACCTGGTAAGTCCACCATTGACCAGATTTTCACAGCACGTCAAATCCTGGAGAAGACACTAGATAAGCAAATCGACACACACCATCTTTTTGTTGACTTTAAAGCTGCTTTTGATAGCACGAAGAGGAGCTGCCTGTACGACGCCATGTCCAAATTTGGGATCCCCGCAAAAACTAATACGGCTATGTAGAGTGACGTTGAGCACAACCTTCAGCTCCGTCCAAATTGGGAAGGACCTCTCCGCGCCGTTTGAGACCAAACGAGGTTTTAGACAAGGCGATTCACTCTCGTGCGATTTTTTCAATCTGATGCTGGAAAGCGTAATAAGAGCTGCCAATCTGAATCGCAGCGGCACCATATATAGCAAAAGAACGATGCTGCTGGCGTATGCAGATGATATCGATATCGTAGGTCTGAAACAAAGGGACGTAACCGCAGCATTTTCCAGTTTAGAAAAAGAAGCTAAAGAGGTTGGTCTAGTGGTGAACGAGGGAAAGACAAAGTACCTCCTGGCAACATATAAAGAGTCCACGCGCTACGGGACACACGTCACTGTTGGCAGATATAACTTTGAAGTAGTGAAGGACTTTGTCTACCTAGGATCCAGCATAAACACCACCAACAACGTCAGCCTGGAGATCAAGCGAAGAATAACTCTTGCCAACAGGTGCTACTTTTGGCTCGGTAGGCAATTGAAAAGCAGAGCCCTCTCTCGGCGAACGAAACTCACGCTCTACAAATCTCTCATCATGCCCGTCCTTTTATATGGCGCAGAATCTTGGACGATGTCGAACAAAGATGAGAAGGCTTTGGGGGCTTTTGAGAGAACTATTCTACGCAAAATCTACTGCCCTGTTTTCGTGGATGGCGGATATCGAAGAAGATGGAATGAGGAACTGTATGAGCTTTTTAACGACATGGACATAGTTAAGCGCATAAAAATACAGCGATTGCGTTGGCTTGGATATGTTGTACGCATGGATGACGTCTCTCCGGTGGAAAGATCCTTCGACTCCGCACCCATGGGTGGACAACGAAAGCAAGGGCGCCCACGAACGCATTGGAAGGACCAAAAGCACTTTATGGTAATTCATAGAGCATGTTAAGCTTCACAAGCAGTTCTACTTGATAATTTGTCAGAAGCAGGTATAATCTCTCTCTTTCACCTCTCCACACTTTTTATGAAACCTAATACAACTTTATACTTTTGTATAAAGATAACTAGAGGCGTTTTCCGGTTGTTTTTTTTTCAAAATCACCATAAAGGAAGTCCCGGCTCACTGGTTTAAATATTCAACAATGTTTTGGAAGAACAAAGTAGAGGAGAAAAATAAACAACAAATTATTTGTTCCCAGCAAACGGCGGTGCAAGCCTCCAGCCTGGATTAAAAATAATAAGAGGATAACAAAGAACAAACTGAATAAAAAGAAAGAAAGGGACCAAAACTAATAAAATTATAATCCGCTGTCAAGTGCCATGTCCGACATATTTTATTTCTTCAACAAATCGTACAATAAATAAAATTTACACCAGACCAACAACAAACACAGCAGAAACAGAAAAAAGAACACTCCCAGTGACAGTAACAATTCATCATGCGACAACGAAGGCAACTACAGAGTTGACTTGACGGTAATGCTAAGTTAAGGCGCCAACTAAGGAAGAAGAGAAAAGAGCTGGTAGGAGAGTAATGGCATTAATAGAAAATATACAGATAGTAAATTGTACATTCAGAGCAGGCATGTCCAGCGCTGGTTTAGTCAGCAGAGAGGCGCAAAGAGGCAGAGCTATATAGCCGGACAAGGTAGCAATTTGATATACGACGTGGTGTTACTGTGCAAAGGATAACAGAAAGTTTACGTTTGTTAATGCATTAGGATTCGTTGGCCATTCATATGTCACAATAGAAGAGTGTGAAACCGTAGAGCATAGGGAAGAGAAACAATATTATGAAGCAGAGGCAGTCAAGACACTGGAGATGGGAGCATGTACTACTTAGTTACATGTAGTGAGAGCGCATGTGGTATGAGTGGAGCGAAGAAGAAGAGGTAGGCGCACTAAGTGTGTGACAGTTCAACTGAGAGTTGGGTAAATTGAATGTGTGTAAAAACTCTTTGACAGTTGATACAATAAAATCGAATCGAAAAACATCTAATACAAATCAAGAAATAATTGATAGCTAAATGTGGATGTGCGGCAAAGCGAAGCACCACTTTAAGGTGACCTGAAGGACAGGACAAGCAAATAGAATGATTAATAGAAATAATTGTGATTGGTAGAATGCTCCAAGATACCTACTAGATAAGGTACGAAAAGAAGCGAGCAAAAGCAATAGAATTCAGTAGATACAAGAGATGAAATAAATTTGCGGTAAATACAAGAAATAGAATGAAAGCACGTAAACTACAACAACAGATGAGATAATCAAATCAAGCTGAAATGTCAACGCATTGTTTAATGTGTATAAATATGTATGTATCAAAAGATAATGTGTATGAGTATCATTGACCTCACGAGGGAGCATGCGGTCGTGTATGAATTGAAAGGAATGTCAATGCTTTCGTGTGCGTAACTGCTAGCCCGAGAGGTCAAAGTGACAGCGGATGCCACAGCAAGATAAATGTCGCTAAACAAATCAAAGTAAACAATTGTCGAAAATGTGAATGAAAATATGTGGGACGGGGGGGGAAATGAAGCAGAGGAAGAGTGGGGAGGGAAGTTGGAAATAGCAAAATAAATGCCGGTACGAGTGATGCGGTTCCAAATTGATGAGGCAGCGACGACGATGTGTGGGAGGGAATTGAAAAAAAAAACAAAATTGATTACAAAAGGTAATAGAAGATAGCATACGAGTAGCAATGTTGAGAAGCAGTAGAAAAATAAATGATTGCAATAAAAATTAATGGAACAAAATAAATGAAATGAAAAGAAAAAATGTGATTGAAAAGAAAAAATCCGCCAAACTATCATTAGTTTGACTGTCTGCAGCGATGGTCTGCCACTGACAATGAAAAATAATGGTATTTTAAAAAGATCTGTGATGTGTGTTGTATGAAGATGTGTTTATTCGCGCTGAAAAGCAAAAAAAAAATGTAATGATATCGCTTCAGCGTAACTTAGTAGCTGAGTGTTGAGGGCAAACGAAACGAAAATGAAATGATTTGAAAGCTGTTTTTTTGTAATAAATGGAATCAAAGGCAGATTCTTTATAAATTAAAAATAATTCTTAACATACGTTAATCTGGCTGAATGGGCGCCCCGGCTAGACTGCTGGGTCAACACGAGAAAACTTTTTTTTTACCATTAAGATTTATAACACCAATTTGTTGCGAAATGGGTGTATGTAGGTCACAAAATTTGTAGTTGAATATCGAAAGGGTCAATAGGCTACTCAAACACATTAGTAGTGCTACAGAATATGAACGGTTTTTATAAAGTCTCGGGAATATGTTCCCAGCCGTAGGTGGCCAACAGATATAAATGAAACTCACATTGAATATTATGAATCCATCAGTTGCGCTAATAAAAATATATGGCAAAATAATAAAATTTTTAGCAATTTTTTTAGCCTGTGGAGATGCGACGCCATCTACAGCACGAAAAAGGGGAGGGAGGGGAGGTCCTTTCTTAGAGCAACAGAAGCCAAATCAACAATTTTTAAAATTTTTCCTGTCTGTCTGTCTGTATGTTTGTACGCACATCTCTCGAAAACTAATGCATGGAATTGAATGCAGCTTTCACCGATGCATTGCTAGAAAACTAACTTAAAATAATCAAAGAAAAAAAATTTTGAGAGTTGCCACGTGTTTGAAAATTGCAGTTTAATTAATTTGATTTAATTAATTAATTTGAGAAGATAAAGTAAATATTGCGTATGACTGCCAAAAAAGAGGTTTAAGAAGGCTTATAGCCGAAAATATTTTTGTCGAGGGTTGCCACCTTTTTGAAAATTTTAATTAAATTTAATTGACAAGCTAATTGAAAATTGAATATTACAATATGGTTATCAAACTGAAGAGGGTTAGGAAAGTTTACTACCGAAAATATTTTTTAAGGAGGATTGCCACTTGTTTAAAAAATAGTATTAAATTAAATTGATTAAATAAATGAAATATTGCAATACTTGTATCAAAGAGCACAAAAACACGTTGAAGGCGAAGTGAAGCACGCCAGTAAGGAATAAAGAAATAACGCAAGAAAATATAAAAGGTATCAATCAAAAATGCAGAGAAATTTCAACTCATTTCAATCGCTCCACGAATGCTCAACAAAAAAAAAACTCCAACAAATTCAGGACCGACTGAATCAATCGCGTCTGAAAGTGTCCCAAGGCTGCGCCATGTTCGAATGATTTTCAAAGGTAAAATATGCATTGAGTCTTTACTGTAACGACAGTCACATAGACCGACTTTTTCCGGAGGAGTGGAAAATCATGGAATCTTGTGTTGAGCTATGAAAAACTTTTGAACAAGCCACACGGGAGTTAAGCAGCTCCGAGACTCTCATATCATCCGCGAATCTAATAATACAAATGCATATATGTACAAAACTGAGCGACTTTTTAACCACAACATTCTTTTCTGATGAATAAAAATTTGTTTTCCATATCCACCTATTAAGATCCTCGCTATAAGCAACATTTTTTCAAAGCGATTAAAAATGAATTACTGAAACTAAAATCGAAAAACACAGTTACAGGGATGTTACAGTTTCATCAAATTTCGAAACAGCTAAAGGAATGATAATGAGGTTTTTTTTGGAAAAAGCGAAAACACAATAACTTAAAATTCGGTTGCTTATTAAATTCCTTCGGCGTGAAGACACTGACTTCCTTAATGTTTGAAAAAAGTTCAAAAAATTTCACCACATAAGTAAAAAATGTATTTCTACAGTGAGTGCACCATTGCAATATTTTCATAAAATTTCTAATTAGTTTTTTTAATAATCTTTTGATCTTTGACATGAATCCATTTTCAGATTTTCTGTGTGTTAGAAAAGTTCAGGCAAAAATCGCAAAAAAAGTCGAATATCCAGCGGTACTTAGGGTAGCCATACCGGTCAGTGGAGCTATCACCGCAGATTAGTTAAAAAGCCAATTAACTGTTCAGCACATCAAAGAGTTTGGAGTTGATGGAATTTATGGAAGCCATTTAAATAAGGACGCATGTGTGTAAACTTTTATGTATATACGTGCAGGCAATGCTCGTTCACCAGTAAGTTAAGGTTGATTAAAGCATTTTCATAGAAACTGAATAATTCATGAGCATTGGAATTAGATTCAAAATTGAAGATATCCAAAAATTATAGGTGAATTACTTTGATCTATATTGAATTTTGATGAGTTAATCAAGGCCGTATGTAGCGTCGACGCTAATAAGATGTTAATAACCAGGGTAAGGATATTAAGGCACTAAAAACTAAAAAAAAAAAACATTTTTCTTTGAAGAAAGGTAAAAACAGACAACATTATTTTTTAATTTTGTTATGTACTTACTTTATGTACAATGTGCATGTCCCATTAAAAATATAAAAAAATACATAAAGTGGTGAAAAAATTATAGCCGAACGACTTTTTGCCAAGTTCTTACGTATTATTTTTGTTGTTATTTAATTTTGGTTAATTTTTCATTAAAATCTAGTTCATTCTTTAACAAAAACTGTGCAAATCCAAATTTCCAACTATGTGCAATATGAAAAAAAATTAACAACTACATCAAATTCGAGCTTTTTTAAAAAAGCTTGAGTCAGTCCAGTTATCAATTAAAGAAAGTATATTTTATTAGTTTTTCTTGCTCGAAATACTAAAACTATTTACTACACTGCCGTTTGTCAATACTAACTAACCTCTTAAATGGGCTCTCAACAAAATTTCACGTTGGTGCAGTGGAGGCTTGAGAGCATTTAAAAAATTTAATTTCTTCCTGCTTCAGATAAAGTTTGAACGACTCGTTCTCATCTTAAGGCAGTTTTCTGTAGACACACTTTTTTTTAAAGGTGGCATCGTTTCAATAGCCTCCTGGATAATTCCTTCTAAAATCTCTGCATAAATGTGAAAAATTTCGTGCTTACTATTGCCCAAGTAAATTCAAATGTATGCAGTACTAAATACAAACGAAGGCAAACAATAAAAAAATAATGCTCAAAAAATTTTAAAATTGTTGACCAAAAAAATTAAATTGATGTTTACAACTGCTCCAAAATGTTGAACTAACCTATGCAGTGGCCTTTAAAAAAATTTCTAGCTAACGAGACTTCATTCAATTAATCTATTTTGTTGTTCTTATTTTTTATAATAAAATATTTATTTTTTCGTAAAAAATTTAACATAGACACACATCGTCAAAAAGTGTGCAATTCATTGCTTGACAAAAATTCAGTTTTTAAATTAAAAACTGCGTGCATGTACATACCCTTGTGGTCGACTGATTAAGTTAGTGACATTTTAATCAGTTTTGGCTATTTTGCTTTATTTATTTATTTTATTTTTGTTTAAACTCCTAGCTTTCTTTGATTGGAAAAGTTCTGGAACAACTTAACGAAGCGATATTCTGCCGAAATCCGCAATAAAATTTTCGTTTTGCTAACTTTGGTCCTACAATTGCCACGCCCATTTCTAGGGGTTTGTCGCTTTAAAGAAAAATCTAGCTGTACAAATATTATACCTGGATAGGTATTCTATCGGAATCTGAAATAAAATTTAAATTCTTGCGAAAACCTCATGTTTAACACCTTACTAAATATATCTCAACATAAGTTTTACAAAAGTATTTGCAAAAATTGTTGATTCTCACAAAATATGCCATCTCGTCATAAAGAAAAATATTTTAAAAATAGTTGTTGAAAAACGCCCATTTTTTTGAACAACGTTTTTTATAGTGAATTAAACAAGGATTACGATGGTATAATTTTAAATCCCTAATTTACTGGTATTTCACTATGCAAATCTACTTGAAAAGGTTAATCTGTTAATAGCTACGTTAGCTTTAGGACAATCTTGACCATCACATATATAGAAATGTTAAGCCCGTTTCTTTAGCTTTGAAGCGACGTTAAGTTGAAGTCTCTACGATGAGCAGAACCCGAGATATAACGATTTGAAGAAGTACATGATTAGGCAGTATGTATCTCGAAAAAATACAAACTTTGAGAGATCATATCTCCGAAGAAGAAAAAAAAAAAAATTCCTCGAACACGTGTTAGCTTATTTCATGTATAGAACCCACAAAAAAAAATTTGGAGTGAGTCGGTGACTTGACATATTTTTTTTTACAAAATCCGTCCGACTTAAAAAAGAATGGCACCAATGCGGATTTGTATAATAAGCTAGACTTTCATTAAAAATAATAAACAAAAGGAAATGTTACAAACTTAATTAGTTGAACACAAGTGTATGTTCATACACAAATGCATATATGTACATATGTATGTAAGTGTGCTTGAACAGGCATTTGCTCGCCACTCAACATTTCAAAATTTGTTTAGTTTTAATGGCTTTAGTTTTTTGTTGTTTTTGTTATTTAAAAATATTGCAACAATGTTTTTATTTGCATTGTCGGCATTTATTTTAATTGATGGCCGATTTGAGTGCGCGCCATCATAAATAAAAATTGATTGATGAAAAATACATAAATTGCAAATGTAAATGTGTATGTAAACCTTTTATGTTCACATTCAGTAAACGCAGCCATACATACGTTTGTGTTCCTATAAAAATTTACATATAAACACATCACAAGCAAAGTAATCACTTAAATGGTTAGCAGCTGTAATTGGCCGAAGTTCTTTGTATTCAATGAATAAAAATGAGTTAGAAAAATGTTTAAAAATTTTAAATTCTAGTAAGTAAAAAGAAAATTTATTTAAAATTGGCTCGCTATAGCGTGCAGTACGAAACGACCAGAGGTAGGAAAAATTGGTTGCATTAAAGCTCAGTTAGTCTAGACTTGATTTACGTAACGTAACTTAACTTAACTTAATATTTTGGTCAACCTGTTATATGAAAAACGGTTTCCAATAACAGATTGAAGAAGTTAAATGAAAGTAAATCACATTTCCTTAAACCTCATTTGGCCTTGAGCGGCATGAATAGGTCCTTTCCCATACTCAACATAGCCGAATTCGTTTTGCTGGGATTCCAAATTGGTGCATGGTGTCGTAGAGACAGCGTGCTATTCAAAGAGGCGATAATGTTAACGTAGCAGTAGTGTGTGCCAGGATTTGACGCACTTTGAAAATCCGTTGAAGGGCTGAAGCCACGCTGATTAGTTCCCCTCAGTTGACTCACAAAGGGCTTCAGTTTCTCACACAGTATCGTCGCCAGGACCTTATCCGCAATATTTAGAAGGCTTATTCTCCCTTGTTACACTGAGATTCCAATCTTCGGGAATGCTTTAATATGAACAAGCTCTGATTAACAGCTGGCATCATATCTTCTGGAAGAGTTTTTGAGCCGAAATCCTGCTTGCCTGCTCTACTCATACTACTAGGGGATTATAATGGGCAGAAGAGTGTCATCGTCTATGAGGAAAAACTCAGGGTACTGAGGTCCTTCCATCTTATGCTTAGCTGATGAAATATAACACTTATCTTTTTCCACGTATCGACCACAAAGAATGACACACAAGGGGAGCTCTCCTTAGAAAATAACCATGAATGGGTTCTGTGAGCTCTACAAGAGTTTGTGAAAGTGAATAGTTTTTTGAAAGTTCAACACTGCTGCGGTCTTAATAAGTAGAGGTAGAATTCTTCAACGGTGAATTCTTTGTCTTCCAACAGTTCCTTAAAAGTTCATTATGAAAATTGTGACGATGTATACCCCCAAATCACCCTAGGGAGGAAATAAATTTTTTGCCAAAATCCTGATTAAAGTATTTCTCGATGACTTCCTTTGACTTATTGAGATACTTCTTTGGGAAAGGCTTTGAATTTCTGTTCGATGGCTTATTTGGGTTCTATGAATGTTTTGTAATTTTTGCTCATCATTTTGACGGTATCGGCCGCCAACACAAACATTCTTCCAGGCGGTGTAACTTATGAATAAAACGTTAAAAAAAGTAAGTCAGTGGAGTTTCTTTTGGAAGAAAGTACGTCGTTAGATTTCCTACAAGGGTACAATGGAGCCACCGAGATGCTATATGGGGAAGTTCGGTGAAAGCATTCCAAAGGGCTCAAAGACTAAAAATTGTAGTGCACCTGGATGGCATCTGGACGGTAAATTCAGATGCTTTACTGCTTTGGGTGCAATGGCAACGGTATTTCAATCGGAAGTCTTTGCAATTCTGAAAGTGGCAGACCGGATAATTGGCGAAAGGTCGCATGGACATAAAATTAGTATACGAAGTGGCATCTAGGCCGCTCTAATGGCCTTGGAAACCACTCGCACCTCTTCACAGATAGTACAGAAATATGAGTTGAAGCTGAACTCCGTTACAAGGTGGAATGAGATTGAACCTACATACGTGGAGGATAGGACACTACAGAGTTCAAGGCAATGAATTTGCTTATGAATTGGCGAACTGCGGTTCACTGGACCGTTCAATTGGACCTGAGCCAATTGAGCCAATTTTAGAGCATAGCATGGCGATAACGGTCATGTACTCAAGAATCTTATAAACAAAACTCATGAGAGCCGTTGCGGTGGTATTGGCACCTGCAAAACAATCAAGTATTTCCTGAAAAAGTCTGAAGAGGTGGTAGCGCAAAATTACTTCTCAGACAAGGAAGGGGAAAACTACGAGCCAAATCACGGCTCACAATCCATGAATGGTAATCATGGGCATCTTCGACGTTCCGCTGTGTACATCTTCTTTGGAGGTTTAAAATAGTACAGAACATTTTCTCTGCCGCTGTCCGGCCTTCGCCAAACTGGTTAGAGAATCGTAATAATAAGATAGTTTTACACCCTTTTCCCACTTTTTGCTCACTTTTTTATGTAGTATATAAATTTGAGGGCGTATTCCATTAACAGGGGAGCACGAGAATAGGTTGGGGATCTTTTTGGGATGTCGGGATTTTCTGCAGGTGGTAAAAGGCTTCGACTATGTGTACTTCTAGTGGAATGAAATTGGGGATTGAGTGTTTTGCTCATGCTTTCGGAAGGCTAGGGAGGGCTTCTTAGCCATTCTGGAAAGCTTAACCATAGGGAAGGAGCTTCTAAGTCCTCTGGTGTCCATATCAGTGGATGGTTTTGGAGCTGGGCGCGTTTCGTTTTCGATTAATCGATCATTTGCGCGGTTATATTAAATAAAAAAGTTATTTTTTCCAGGTGTGAGATGGTTTTTCATGCCATGTCAGCACTATTTCAAAATCAGACCAAATCAAAATCAAGTCTTGAGTAATAGAAAATTCAGTTCTGAGTAATATATATTTCAACAGATTATAACTAGCTCTCCTTTCAGAAGTGGATGAACAGAAATTTAATTTCCTTTCAAATGCGTACTCTGCGTAAATCCTTTTGACGTTAGTTCGTTTATTATTCACACATTCGCATCACTGTTTGCTTGCTTGTATGGGTATTTACAGCTACGCAGATCTCAATTAACTGTGGAATTGCATTTAGCTGAATAATTAAAAACGCAAAGCAGACATCAAGAGAAAAGCAAAAAAAAACTAGTTTCCTGCGAAAAGCATTAGAGAAAAAAATATACGTAGCAACAAAAAAGGAAAACTAGTTAACCAGCTACAGACACCCTTAACTAGAAAGATAAACAACTGCATACAAACACATAAATATTTGCATGCAGATAGTCAGTTAGACAAGCAGCCAACTGCTATATATGCAATCACAACAACAGCAACAGTGCTGCAATGCCGACGCTGATGCTGATGCTGGGAAATCCAAAGTAAACACAATAAAACCAAAGCCAAACAATGGCAACAGTCAACCCAACAGTAATGGCTACAGTGCGTCGTAAAATGCGGCAGACAGTGGTGAAAAATAAAAACAAAAAAAAAAATAGAAAATCGAAACAGCAACAGCAAATGCAATAGTCATGTAATGGAAGCATGCTAAAAAGCAACAACCACAATAAATCCAAGGAAAAAAATAGTAGCGTATAGCTGCTGTATTACCACTATACATACATACATATACTCCCAATGCCACTACTCATTCAAACGTCCTTGCCATGGCAAGCCATTAACATTGCCAGAGGCTGAACTGGCGGCTTTTCTCCAGCAACAGCAACAGCAATGAGAACAGCAAAAGTATTAGCCGCCTCGCCAGTATTGCTTACGCCACGGCGCGTCGTCATTGACATTGACATTTCGTTTTTGACTGCGCAGTTGCTTAGTTCAAATGCTGTGTGAAATTGAATTGGAAATGCAAGCGGCATGTGATGGTATGGGAAGGTCGCACCAAAGGCGGGAAGTGTGAGCAAAAGCGTGCGAACTTTGAATTTTTTTGTTGGCTGTGGACGGTGCAGCGAGTGAATGGCGTGCGAGGATATGCGAAGAAAGCTTGAAATCCAATTGTATTTAAATTTTTGAAGCATTTTTTTTAGCCAGCGCAATGAATGCAAGGCGAATGTGAAAAAAGAAAAATACCAAAATACAGGCAGCTTTGAGAATTTTCAAATGAAAAATGACTTATTCCATTTGCACAAGGTATGTAACTATACCTAACTATGCTCTTGCTTGTTCTCTTATGTGGTTGTATGCAACTTCTTATGCATAAGGCTGTGTGAATTTGCTTTATTGCTCTGTGAAAAATAACTTCATTTGCTTTTACTCTGCTCTGCTATGTGTGTGTGTGTGTGTCGAATGTCAAGGCCAAACCACTTGCGCATCTTCAGAAGAAAAGGAAAATAGAAAAAAGATGTACAACGTGCGATAACACATTTGAGGACTCCAGGGCGTATGAGCAACATCATTTGGTATGCCATGTATGCATCTTTGTATTGGAAAGCCAATATGCGAAAAGCTATCTCTGTTTTTTTTGAGCAACTAGGCAATTTCCATATTCATACAGGATTCACTTGGAGATTAGAAAATATGAAAAAAAATGAATTATAGATTTAGTTAAGTGAAAAGTCTTCTAAACAGCTAAAAAAAATTTTAGTTGGTTATGATTAAAAATGTTAATAATCAGAAACATCCACTCAGTAATGATTTTTGGGCTACTTATTCCTTATAATAGGTAATAATAAGAAGTTCCATTGCCGTTTGTCGGTCGCTACTTTTGTTTTTTGGTTTAACGAAATTCGAACAAATACCCATTCAAATTTGCTAAAGCTACGTCTAGGAAAAAATCTTTTTGAGAGTCAACATGATAGCCTTGCGAACAAAAATTGATTATATCTGAAATTTTGCTTCAAATGCAGTAAGAGTCTACCCATATCTCCTTGAAACATAGTTTCTCATAACACCGCTGGCTCCATATTTCATAGGAACAAGGTAATAAGTATAATTCTAGCACAATTGCAAAGAAGTATTGAGAATATCAATCTAAAAAATCCTTTTTTTTTAATCTGTATTTTTTTCTTAAATTCCCAAGATGAGCCCGTAAAATTCTGAAATATTCCAAAACGTTTAAAAATTTTCAGAACCTTTTTTCAACTTGCCGAAAAATTGTGAAAATTCCCAAAAGAATCGGGACTTAATTCCGAAAAATTTGTCGAAAATACTCAAGAAACCATTAAAAAGCCCAAAGAAAATGTTTAGCATAAAAAATATTTAAAATATGTCGATAAAATTTCAAAAGATTTTTTTTAGTACCCAAGGCAACCGCGTGAGTTCTCGAGGTAGTCCCAAAAAAATGAAAAGTTTTGAATTGTCCAGTAAAATTTTGAAAGTTTCTTAAATTTTGTTGAAATTTCTCAAGAGAAAGCCGGTTAGTACGTCCCGAGAAAAAGCATGCAAAGAATTCCACGAAATTATCGAAAAGTTCTCAAAGGAGTCCCTAAGAGTTTTGAAACTTCCCGAAAAATAATAAAATTACCAACTTTTTATTAAAGTTGCCTGAAATTTTTCTAACAAAGTCCAATGTGTTTTTGAAAATTCAATGCAGATCGGTTGATCGGCAGATGAGGTTCATAAAGTGTCCTATTCAAAAATTCTTCCCAAAAATTTTGGGAAATACTTGGAAAATTTCAAAGAATTTGGGGATTTCACGAAAAATCCTGAAGACTACCTAAAATTCTGAATGTTTTAATGAAAATTCCCGCAAAATTCTGAAAAAAATTCAAAGTTTTTGGAAAACACCCATGAAATATCTGCAAAAATTCGGAAAAATTAGTCGTAAATACTCCAGAAATGCCTAGCGGTCCCGAGAAAAATCCTTAGCATAAAAATAATTTCGAATATCTCGAAACAATTTCAATCGATTTGTGTGAAATTCCCTCTATGTTCTCAAGATTTCCGAAAATTTTTTAAAAGATTCCATTTATTAAGTTCTCAGGAAAAAACCGCGTGGCCCCGAAAAGTTTTTTAGTGAAAAAAAAGTCTTGAAAAAACTTTAAACGCACAGAAAAATTCTGAAAATTCCAAAAAAAAAATTCTTAACAATTTTTAAAAGTTTTTTAAATTCTCCCAAAAAAAATCGAGATATCCCGAAGAGCTCTGAAATTTCCCGAAAAACTCTCTAAAAAACTTAATGAGTTTTGGGAAACACCTAAGAAAATATGAGAAATCTCGAAAAAACCTGATGAGTTTTAGAAGGGCTTATCCGAAACAATTCCGAACAACTCGGAAAATTTGAAATAATTGACCAAAAATATTACGAAATTCTCGAAAAGTTCTCGGAAGAGGCCCTAAAAATTCTGAATGGTCTGAAAGTCCAAAAAAAAATCTCGGAAAATTCTCGAAAAGTTCTTGAAAAGTCTGGGAGAACCCCGAAAAACGTGAATCATAATCGTGTTATAATTATAAACAATGGTTAAATTAAAAAAATAAAATAAAAACTACATGGCCAAATAAAATTTGAACGAGTTCGATTTCGAAAACGGGACCGCTTTTCAATCTTGATTTCAAGTTCATTTACAAAATTTTTGTGTCATGTCTAGTTTTGAAGGAGTGTTAAAAAATAGTAAAGTTGCAATTTTAAAAAGTTAACAAGAAAATGACTTTGGATGTAGTTTTTCCGAAGAAAAATCAAAAACAAGCAACATTAGAAAAATTGCGAAAGCCAAATTTTTTATTTATAAGTGGTACAAAATCTTTTTCGCTATGTCTTTTTGGTTGCAAAATCTGAACCTTTATCTACAGTCTCGGCCGAGGAACCATTTTTAGTTCTGTAGTCTTCACATCTACATAGCACACACTACATAATTACTCGATACATATGTATGGATGTATATACATAAGAAGTACTACGTCCTATGGGGACAGTTGACGCAAAAGCATATCGAAGGCCACTTTGACCACTCACACAAGCCTCTACATACACACACACACACACACACAAACACACATATATATATATACCCGGGTGGGGACTTTGATTCCCAGTGGGAACGGTCACCATAGCTGGGCTCTAAGCTACCGGGGGGGTCGGCAGGTCGCGGATAGCCGGACGGCCTGTAGTAGCAGGTTAGTTGCGAAATAAGGTTAAACGAATAAGCAATCCCCGACGATGAGCAGCAGGAATAGAGGACGCGGTATAAAAGCCAGCAAGTCTGATGAAATTCCTGTGATAGTGGCGAGTGGACTCCGCCTCTTTGAAATATGTGTCCCCCTCATCATACATATGATGAGTTACAAAAAAAAACCCAGGCGCGACGGCTTCCATATTGGACGGCTTCCTGGTCAGCGTTTGTTCACCATGTTAGGTGCGGCTGATACAACAATCCAGACCGGTACGCGCTGCGGCGCACTGGGAGTCCCTCGAAATCCCTACAGCGATTTCTCCGCTGGCGGGGTAGAGACGGTGATGTGAGCGTGCTCTGCCGAGGTGTCAGCCGCGGTGCGTATCAGTAACCAGCCACTTCGGTCCCTGGTCAGGGAGTGTGCATTGGACGCAGGTGTAGTAGACCGCGTTGCCCCGGGCGAGCGCCGGTCCGTCCGTGTTTTCCGGGACCGGTAAAGCGAAGGACAGGCCTCAAGGAACTGGGGTAGGGGCATAGTCCCCGAGGGTATACCCGTTCCTGTCTATTTCGGCCCGCCCCCCTGCACACGATGCGCTGGCAAAAACAAAAGAATGGAATCCAAAATGAGAAAAAACAACAACAATGTAAACGAAGTCAGCAGCGGCGCGAAAAACCTGGACGGCAGGGGCTGCAAGGTGCTTGGGGCAGACCCGTCCCAGGGAACACCGACTGCAGAAACTGACCCGTTCAAGCGTGCGTCAAGACTAGTTCGGTCGCCTGTAAAGGCGCTTAGCGTGGAGAAGCCGGTACGAACGAGATCGTCGCCACCAGCACTACAAGACAGCGAGCCTCAAATGAAGGGAGCCAAACATAACGGAGACTACATGTCGGAGCTCGGAGATGCTATTAAGAGGCTGACGGAGGCAATGTGCCCGCCACAACGCTCAATAAACAATAGCATGCGAGAGATACTCAGCTCACTAACAAAGCTGCATGCGAGTGCCCTGGAGGAGTACTCCAGAATAAAGGCAAGCAGACGGAGTATCTTCAACATACCGGTGACTGCTGAAACCCCGAAAAGGCCCCGAGATGAAAGCCAACTAAAGCGTAGGACGCCACCCAAGAAAAACAAAACCACGCAGGAGGAGGTGACCACCAACCCTGCAACCAAACAGAGTAAGGTGGCGCCAAACGAAAATTCCGGCAAGATTAAGGAGAAGGAGGTGGAGAAAGAAGGAAAATGGGTAGAGGTCCAACGCAGGTCACATGGCAAAAAGAAGATGGCATACAAACCACCACCACGGCCAGATGCCATCATTATAGCTCGGACGGGAGATATGACCTACAGCGATATACTAAGGACCGTAAAAAAGGAAGAGGCGCTGCAGAAACTCGGCGAGAGCGTATCACGCATCAGAAAGACGGTGAAGGGTGAAAT
Source organism: Rhagoletis pomonella (assembly GCF_013731165.1). Taxonomy (NCBI): domain Eukaryota; kingdom Metazoa; phylum Arthropoda; class Insecta; order Diptera; family Tephritidae; genus Rhagoletis; species Rhagoletis pomonella. The sequence continues at coordinate 6,750 of NW_023461171.1, read as the reverse complement.
ACTGCTGCAGCTTAAGGAGACGCAAATGAAGGACACGGGCGAACTCAAGAGCAAAATAGGTAGGCTTCTAGGGGACCAGGCACAGATCAGAGCCCTAACCCACGAGACGATGGTAGAAATCCGTGACCTGGACGAGATTACCACCAAGGAGAATATTGCCGAGGCCATCCGCAACCAGATAAAGGAGCTAAACCACCTTAACGAGAGTGCGATAAAAAGCATCAGGGCGGCTTATGCGGGCACACAAACCGCGGTGGTAAATCTCCCAGCGCAGGAGGCAAGATTACTTCTTGACGCGCAGAAAATAAAGATAGGATGGGTTGTGTGCAGAGTAAGGGAGAAACCGAACCCCAAAAAAATGCTTCAGGTGCCTGGAATATGGCCATATAGCGAGAGACTGCAAAAACGCGGAAGACAGAAGTCAATGCTGCCTAAAATGTGGAGAAAATGGACACTTTGCGAAAGCCTGCGACAAAAAGCCACACTGCAGAGCATGCAAGAACCAGGGAAGAAAGAACACCGAGCACCAGATAGGTAGTTGGAGGTGTCCGCTATACCAGGAGGCGTGCAAGAAATCAAGAAAATGAGAGTCATGCAGTTGAATCTCAACCACTGCGAAGCAGCGCAAGAGCTGCTCAGGCAAACGGTGTACGAGGAGAAGGTGGACATAGCAATAATCAGCGAGCAGTATAAAAATATAGACAGTGGAGCATGGATATCGGACCTCACAGGCAAAGCTGCAATATGGACATGCGGAGGAAAAGCCTTCCAAGAAAAGCCGCTGCTTGGTAAAAGCTACTACACACGAGCGAAGGTAGACGGTTTTAACTTTTATAGCTGCTACATACCACCAAGTATCCCACAAAATGAATACGAGAACATCCTAGACAGTTTGGTTCAAGAAGTCCGGACCACCACAATGAACGTTATAGCAGGGGACTTCAATGCATGGGCAGTGGAATGGGGTAGCGTCCACACAAACAGGCGGGGAGATGCACTACTAAAGGCGTTTTCGGTACTTGATGCGGTGCTTCTGAATTCGGGGAACAAAAATACCTTCGAGAAGAATGGTCGAGGCTCGGTGATTGACATTACTTTCGCTAGTAGTTCCTTGGTGCGCTCAACGAGCTGGAAGGTGTCGGACCTCTATACGCACAGTGACCATCTGGCAATCATGATGGAGCTAGGGAATCGTGCACAGAGCCGACAAAGGGCGATCACCAGGAAGGTGCAAACGAGGGGCTGGAAGGTAGAGACTCTGGATGAAGAGCTCTTCAGACTCGTGCTGGATGAGGAAATGGCCACTGAGGATAACACTGAGCTCCAGGCTGAAACACTGGTGAGGCACATCAGTAAAGCCTGCGACGGTGCTATGTGCAGGAGAAAACACGGCTCTCTCAGGCAGCCGGCGTACTGGTGGAACGAAAAAATCCAGGCCATAAGGGGTGAGTGTCATAAGGCGAGGCGGTTGTGTCAAAGGAACCGTGGCTCGATGGAACATGCCGTGCTGCGCGAAGCCTTCAAAAAGAAGCGAAGTGACCTTAAAAAAGCCATCAAAAGCAGCAAAACCAGCTGCTTTAAGGAGCTCTGCGAAAAGGTGGACGAAAACCCATGGGGTGATGCCTACAAGGTGGTCATGAAGAAAATAAAAGGTGGTAAAGGCCAGGCACCAACCTGTCCCACCCTCCTAAAAGACGTCGTGCAAACTCTCTTCCCTGTGCAAACGCCAGGAGGTCGGCGACCGCAAGCGGAGAAACCGGAGGGAATGGAAGCACCAACGGTTACAGACGAGGAGGTGGTCCAAGCAGCAGAAAGATTTGGTAATGACAAAGCGCCAGGCCTAGACGGAATACCAAACAAGGCTCTGAAGGTTGCCATCAAGCACAACACGGGTCCGTTTACCGAACTCTTTACGCGGTGTCTGCGAGAAGGCGTCTTCCCAAAAATCTGGAAGAAACAGCGGCTGGTCCTACTGCAGAAACCAAACAAGCCGGCAGGAGAACCAAGCGCATACCGACCTCTCTGTATGCTGGATACGCTTGGTAAGATACTGGAGCGATTAATTTGTGTACGGTTGGAGCAGCACCTAGAGGAGGAACTGCCGGGTCTCGCCGATAACCAGTATGGATTTCGAAGACAGAGGTCTACCATTGATGCAATTAAAAAGCTCACCGATGTCGCAGGCAAGGCAATAGAAGGAACAAGATGGCTATATGGCACGAAGGAATACTGCGCGGTGGTGACATTCGACGTAAAAAACGCCTTCAACTCGGCATCCTGGCCTCACATACTAAGTGCTCTGGAAAGAAAGAACACGCCGCCCTACTTGCTAAGGATGGTATCCAACTACCTATCTGACAGGCTTCTGCTGTATGATACCGACGAAGGCCCCAGGAAGTACTTGGTGACGGGTGGAGTACCACAGGGCTCCGTACTTGGGCCACTACTTTGGATTGTCCTCTATGATGGAATTCTGAGACTGCCGCTGCCAAGGGAGGTACAAATTATCGGATACGCCGATGATATAGCAATAACAGTAGTGGCCAAAGACCTCTACCAAGTTGAGAACATCTGCAACAGCACGGCGCAGCAAATAAAGAACTGGCTCGCTGCAACGAATCTCCAACTCGCAGGGCAAAAAAACCGAAGCGGTGGTGATCACAAGCCGAAAAAAGATGGAGAGCGTTACGCTCAACATCGATGGACATAGCATCAAAACACAGCAGTCGCTGAAATACCTGGGTGTCATGATAGACTCGAGATTAAGCTACAAGGTGCACATTGATAAAGCTTGTGAAAAAGCGGCAAGAGTGACCACGGCTCTAACAAGACTAATGGCTAACATCGGCGGACCGAGTCAAAACAGACGAGCGCTTCTAGCAAAAGTGAGCCAGTCCACACTAATGTATGCAGCACCCATCTGGGGACCCGCGTTGCAGCGCAAGACTTACGCGAAGGCGGCAAAGTCGGTGTACCGACTAAATAGCATCAGGGTGACTAGCGCCTTCCGTACTGTGTCACACGAGGCGGTCGGAGTCTTAGCGGGCATCATGCCCCCAGAAATAATGGCCATGGAGCTAAAAAGAGTCTTCGATAAGTCCCGAAACTTAGGCAGGTGCCTGACAATCGAAGAGCGAAAACAAGAGAGGGATGCAAGTCTAAATGAATGGCAAAGACACTGGGATGTGACGACAAAAGGGAGGTGGACGCACAGGCTGATCAATAACATAAAAGCGTGGGTGGAGAGGAAACACGGAGAGACCGACTTCTACGTGACACAGTTGCTGACGGGGCACGGCTGCTTTCGAGAATACCTGTTCAAATATGGGCATGATGACGGGACAGAGTGCTCATTCTGCGGTAGCGGCGACGAAAACGTACTACACGTATTTTTCCACTGCCGAAAATACGAGGCAGATCGCACAGACATAGAGCAGCTGATAAAGGAGAGCATGACGCCTGACAATATCGTGGGGCACATGATAAACTCAAAAGCGGTGTGGAGCAGAATTAAGGCGTGGTCCGCAATAGTCCTCCAGGAGCTAAGAGCGAAAGAACGACAGCGCAGTAGCGAAAAGAGAAGACTGAACGAGAGATAAGCCAGAAAGGCGTGTGTGAAGAGCCAATTGGCAAAGCTACGCCTTGCGACGTAATACCTAACGGCGGTCCCGCAAGGCGAAACACAAGGCTTCAGACGTCGGAGTTAAGGGTTTAGTACGTAGGCGCGCTGTCTCGCAAGTCCTGAATTATGTGATAACATAGTCTGGGCGTGGTCCCGAATGAGGTGCACCCTTAGCGGACAGGATGACGAATCGTGCATAACATCTTTGGAAGATTCCCCCTCCGTTGAAAAAAAAAAAAAAAAAAAAAAAAAAAAAAAACACATATATATATATAGGTTGGTCCAAAAATAAATGTGAAGAAAAGAGTTAGAAGTGGAATAAAAAAAATCACTATTTATCGATCGGAAACTCTGTTTTTCTTTAAGTAGCTTTCAATAATATTAACAATTTGTTTGCTTAACCAGTTTTAATATTAAATATTTTGTATAGGTCCCCAAAAGCCTCAAAACGTGCATTAGATGGACCCATAAAAAATCGCTAGATTAAAAAAATCTTAAAAGAATAATTGTGTACTTTAATTGCAAGTCTCCTGAAGAGAAACAAGGGTTAAGATCGAAAAATATAGGTTTTCAATAATTCTATATCATTTCTACGAAAAGTGTTTTTTCCCATATAAAAGGCATGGAAAACGTCATGGGCGTTGAGACAGTTCTAAATGTATTTTTTTTTTTTTACAAAAAATACGGGTATTCCTTTTTCGATTTAGAAAAGGCCTAGGGGGTGAGAGTTTAACATTTTTAAACTAGTTTTTTGACCACCCTAATATACATACACACATATGTGCATATGCTCACGATATCGTAATTCATGACTATACTCACACACACACACACACACACACACACACATGGAAAGATTTGGGCAAAAATGTTGTCTGCTCTAAATGACTTGACTTTCTATTCTCCCTGCCTGTAATCATCTTCCAGAAGTACTCTGTCACTGTAATGCATAAATTGTGTTTGACTGCCCAAAAGCGTCTGTCCTACTGTCTGTCATAAATATCGCAACAATTCATACATTTTAGATTAGTTAAACACAGCTCTGTTGCAGCATGTCCCAGCAATATAAACGAAGGCCAAACAAACACTTGCGACAAATTGTACACACGTTTGTATGTGTGTGCTCAGGCTGACAAAACGAAAGTCCCCTTCGTAACGTAAAGTAGTCATTGTAGTACATATAACAACAGTCAGACACTTTGATATTTGAAATATGTATGTACTGTCCAATAGGACATGCGACATGGCGACTTTGTTACACCAACAAGAAGACAAACTCGTTAATAAAAAGGAACATTTTCTAATCTCAATCGTCCGTCTCAGTTGGCCTTACTTGTAGTTATCGTTTGCTAAATAAATTTGCTTATTGCCTGTTTTGTCGGTCTTCATTTTTTATAGGCATGCTGGAAGGCTGGTTGATGTAAGGGGAATCTGTTATGACTGATGATTTCCTCAGAAAATTGAGTACTTTAAACACGAAAGAAAACAAATTTCGCAACTTACTATGGCAAAGGTATGAAGCTGTGGGCGATTATGTGTAATTATATCTGAGTTCTGTACAAACTGCCATACAGTCAAAATTAACAGAGGACTTTCCCTCGAACAAGCACTACTGTTTCGGTCTTTCAAAGAAAGAAGCTTGTTTGGTAGGAAAAATTCTTGGGAAATATATCGATAATGGTGTCAGTACACATGACGAACGCTGTGGCTGAGTGGTTAGAGGTGCGTACTACCACTACGGGTTCGACCCCTGGTCCGAGCAACATCTAAATTAGGGAAACGTTTTTTTTCTAACAGCTGTCGCCCCTCAGCAGCCAATGACAAACTTCTGAGTACAATTTCCCCGAAGCTATGAAAGTTTTTCTAAAAAGTCACGTAAACTTCTAAAAAATTCGGAAGCTTTTCTAAAAACTGTAGTTTTTTTAATTCCCAGAAAAATGCCGCAAGATCCCGAAAAAGTCTTCTAGTGTAAAAACTCTCGAAAAATTTTGAAATCTCCAGAAAAATTTTCGAAATTTAAAAAAAATTTTGTGAAAAATTTCTAATGGTTCTTTTTGAAAATTCAAAAAGGCCGAGCTTTTACGAGAAAAATCACATGCATCCAACCAAACTGGGGCTTATTTTGTGTACTAAAAGTAAAATTAATATATGTGTACATCACCAATTTAATAAAAAAGTTAGTAAATTTTTAGGAGTAAATTAAATTTTGCATTAAATTTGTAGTGAAGAATAAAACAGACAGACAGAGAACTGTCAAATCGAAATAAAAATGTGCCAGGGTGAATGGGGTAAGCGAACTTAGCGTTTCACGATGCCATGGGAAAGCCGTATAAGTATACTTGCTTTTGCTTTAAAAAATATCGTTATATTTATCGATAAGTTAATCGGATTTTTATTTATAGATAGATTTATTGATGAAAACTAAGGCCATGGCTGTCAATGTAATTTTAAACTTGTTTATGGATTCATGTATCGATTATGCTATCGGGACATTTATCGATTTGTAAACGATTTCAGTTTATCTATCGAATTCGCTTGTTGCGCTGTATTGACAAACCTACAAGTATTAAAATATTTGTCGATATCGTTTTCCATTTAAATATCGATACATTTATTGATTTGGCTTTCGATTTATGTTGGATTTAATGTACCTATCGACATTGTCTCCATAATTCTTAAAGTAACTATATTACTTACCTATATACATACGTATAAATTTGACTATGATTGCCGATTTCGCTACGGCTTCCACATAATTTCATAATCGATTAATAAACTTCTTCATTAGCGCAGGTCGAGAATCAAATTTTTTAAAATTAGCAATCAAAATTCTAAAAATCGGATTTCCGGCCCAAGCTATTCTTCATTTTATCATTAAGCATAGTTTCACTAATACATAGTGTCTACAGACATTCCAATGCTCTGCATATCTGCCTCCTCCACCTCATAAAAATCCGAAAAATTTGCAACAAAATTGAAATTGTTAGTCACCTTACCACAGTGAAGCTAAGTACATATGCCTCGGCTTCCTGTCAGTTGTTCCTTTTGCTGTCAGATTGACTGGCGTTAACGACTTACTACCGACGATAAATGTTTTCGTGAAAGTATAGTTATATGATTCCGTTTTT
>NW_023461170.1:27544-28333 GCF_013731165.1 Rhagoletis pomonella | reverse complement strand
AAATTTCCTGCAGCGATTTGTTCGTAATTCACATGGTAATTGGAGTGCGAGTTATGAATGAGAGAGCGAACCACGTAATTGGAGTGTCGTGGGAAAGCCATATTAAATATTATTGCTTAAGGCTAAAAGGCGTTTACACTGTTCAACTTACACAGACGGTTAGTTGAGTCAAACGTTTACATCCAGGGTTCGGAAATATTCACTCACCTTCGTACGCGAACGCGAAGGTGAACGTATCAAATATTCTGTATTGATTCTCCTTCGCGAACGTGAAGCATAAAACCAGTCCAGATAGTTCGCGTTCGCGAATGTTAAGGTATTGGCCCAATGCACGCTTGCTTTGCTTGCTTAGCTTACTTTAGTTTGCTTTGCTTTACTTTGAAGGAAGTGAAGTAAAGCTGCCACTAGGCCAACTTTCATACATTTTAGTAGATTTTAAAAATTGTTTGACAGTTCTCAAAGCCAAGCAAGCAAAGCAAGCGTGCATTGTGCCAATACCTTTAGGTAGAAAAAATTCCCGCTGTTGTTCGTACGCGTATGTATTGGTGGACCAAACAGCGTGCGTTCATATATGTAGCTATAAGTGGCAGCGATGCCTTCGCGAAGGTTCACTGCTGTCGTTCTCCTTCATAAATGAATGAAAATGCTGCGGCAAATATTCGCGGAAAGTTGGTGTGGCTAGAGATACTATTCTGTGCGAAGGCAATTTTGTTAATTGCATAAGATTTGCACCGTTCATTCGATTTTCAAAAATGAGGTGTCAAATGAAAGGGCTTGACCTCTGGATGT
>NW_023461170.1:26512-27444 GCF_013731165.1 Rhagoletis pomonella | reverse complement strand
GAGGTGTCAAATGAAAGGGCTTGACCTCTGGATGTACAGAAAGGATATATTTTTTTAATAGGGTTGCCACCTCGTTTAAAATTATGATATTTACACCGTTCTCCCGATTTTCAAAAATGAGGTGCCAAATGAAAGGGCTTGTCCTCTGGATGTGCAGAAAAGATATATTTTTTTGACAGGGTTACCACCTGCGTTTAAAATTGTGATATTTACACCGTTCTCCCGATTTTCAAAAATGAGGTGTCAAATGAAAGGGCTTGGCCTCTGGATGTGCAGAAAGGATATATTTTTTTGACAGGGTTGCCACCTGCGTTTAAAATTGTGATATTTACACCGTTCTCCCGATTTTCAACAATGAGGTGTTAAATGAAAGGGCTTGCCCTCTAAATTTGTAACAAGAATATATTTTTTTTACAGGGTTGCCACCTGCGTTTAAAATTATGGTATTTACACCGTTCTCCCGATTTTCAAAAATGAGGTGTCAAATGAAAAGGTTCGGCCTCTATGTATAAAATAAGGTTTTATTTTTTAAATATTGTTTGAAATTTCATATTAAAGAAATATTTATTTCCGCACTTACATCTATGTATTCGTAAATATGTATTTAAATATGTATGTATGTACATGAAATTACTTAAATTAAAACTCATAAAGATAATTCATATTTTATGTACATGAGTCTGTATATTTATTAATTTCTGCACTTGAATTTGTATACGAACATACATACATATGTAAATAAAAGCTGATTAAAACAAATATTTTTGCTTAGTTGCTATCTTCAACATCTAGTGTTGAAAATTTTAGGAGCTCAAAGTTTAGTTTTGTAATTAATAAATTTGACAGCGATTTCTTTGAAAGTTTTGTTCGCAGTTTAGTTAATATTGTGAAAGAAATTCGTTATAATGTGCATACCACTAACAATAATGGAA
>NW_023461170.1:21131-26412 GCF_013731165.1 Rhagoletis pomonella | reverse complement strand
CTGCTGCACTAAAAATTGACAATTTTTCCATCTATCAGTAAGACTGAACTTATCAATTTCTGGGGTTGGTGGGGCCAGTAGGGCGTCGCCTGTTAAGAAATGCCCTGGAGTTAAGACCATCAAGTCATCCGGGTCGTTGGTCAGCGGACACAATGGTCTAGAATTAAGGCACGCTTCAATCTGTGCCAAAACCGTACTAAGTTCCTCGAACGTTAACCTTCTTTCACCGAGAGAGCGCTTGAGATGATGCTTCATTTATTTAACCCCCGCCTCCCACAACCCTCCAAAGTGGGGGGACGACGGTGGTATAAAGTGCCATTGGATGTTTTGCCCACTGAGAAACGGAGCAACTTCTTTGTTAATGTAACTGTGGTATGCTTGGTCATCTGCTTGCATCCTTTGATTTGCACCAACAAAATTGGTACCGCAATCACTATATATATCGCGGCATAGACCTCTCCTGCCAACGAAGCGTTTTAAAGCACCGATAAATGATGCCGCTGTCAAATCACCCACTGGCTCCAGGTGTACAGCCTTAGTTACAAGGCAAATAAATAACGCTATGTACCCTTTTACGGAAACGCGCCCTCGACCTTTAGATGGTAAAACGTTGATAGGCCCTGCATAATCAACGCCCGTTGAGGAAAATGGTCTAGCCGGACGAATGCGTTGCGCTGGTAAGTTTCCCATAAGCTGCTCTATAACTTGTGGTTTGTGACGATAACAAACGACACAACGATGAATAGTAAATTGAACTGCATTGCGACCATTTAGTATCCAAAATCGCTTACGAATATAGTTTAGCGTAATTGCGACGCCACCATGCAGCGTTCGTAAATGGGACGAACGAATAATTAAATCAGAAATGTGATGCTTTTGAGGCAAAATATACGGATGCTTTTCATCCATTGGTAAAAGTGAGTCCCGGAGACGCCCTCCCAGTCGTATTACCTTATCTTTCTCGCAAAAAAAGGGATTAAGTGACGCCAAGGTGATTTTTTCAGGTAGAGACTTCCCTTGTGAAAGTGAAGTCCAATCGCGCGTAAAAACTTCTTGCTGCACTGCTCGAACGATGCTGATAATGCTCCTCAACTCGCAAGCTATCAAAACGGCGTTCTTCTATTGGACTTTAGCAGTTAAAAATGAAACGTTGACAGTATGCAAATGAACGCACCAGAGTTGAAAGGGATGAAAAACGCTCAAAGATGGCAGACAAGTGTCTTCCTTCAATTGTAATGTTACACAAGTTAGTGGTCACGCGTTTCCTCTCAACCTCAACAGACTCGGTGTTCGGCATTGTACGACCTGCTGGGCATGGCCACATCGAAGTAGGAAGGTTGAGCCACGGCGGGCCTGACCACCAGAGTTGGCACCTTGCGAGTTTTGAGGAACTTAGACCCCGACTAGAACAGTCCGCTGGGTTGTCTTCTGAAGCTATGTGCCGCCACTGTGAAGCCATCGAAACCTCCAAAATTTTGGTTATCCGATTGGAAACAAAAGTCTTCCAACGATTAGTGTCACCCTTGATCCACGATAAAACGATCATGGAGTCTGCCCAGAAGAAAAGTTGTGACTCGCCCAAGCATAAGCTCAAATTTTGCTTCAAAAATTTAAAAAATTTTGCCCCGAGCACCGCTCCGCACAGTTCTAGGCGTGGTATAGTTAATTTAACTTTAATAGGTGCCACTTTGCATTTTGCTATAATCAGAGCGGTATGCCACTGATCCTCTTCTGTTTTAACTCTCAGGTAAGCTGCTGCTGAGTATGCACTGAGTGAAGCATCGCAGAATATATGAAGCTCATGAAAAACCATCCTGTTGGTTGTCTTTAACCATCGAGGCAGTTGTATCTTAGATAGCGAAGGCAACTCCGTAACAAATTGATTCCAAGAATTTTGCTAATTTTGTGGAATGGGAGTATCTCAGTTTAGCTTAAGTGCCCACAATTGTTGCATAATTATCTTTCCTTGTATAATTATGGGATTAAGCCACCCAAGTGGGTCGAAAAGGCGAGCAGTTGTAGAAAGAACAATACGCTTAGTCGGAACCGTGCTTAAGATTTCAAAATTTAGCTTAAAATTAAAGGTGTCGTTACCTGAATCCCAATATATTCCCAGTGTCTTAATCGAAGAGTTGTCGGTCATTTGACGTAAACTATTAAATGCGCAATATTCAACTGGGATCCCCTTCAACAAGCTTGGATGATTCGCTGCCCACTTACGAAGCTCGAATGTGCCACTTCGCATGATACCCGTTCCTGAACCTTCATCGCTTCTTCAAGAGAATTCCACCCAGACAAAATGTCGTCTACATACATCTGTCGATTGATCACATCTACAGCTAAAGGGTAGCGATCCCCTTCGTCACTAGCCAGCTGCTTCATCGTGCGTATTGCGGTAAATGGAGCCGATGCAGTGCCAAACATAACTGTATTGCAAAAGTACTCTCTTATCTCTTCCGTTGGTTCATTTCGCCAAAGAATCCTCTGGTATTGCGCGTCCTCATTTTGAACATTTATACAGCGATACATCTTTTCGATGTCCGTTGTAAAAACGAATTGCAAGAAACGCCATTTTATCAAGACAGCTAGCAAATCCGTTTGTAGAGGTGGCCCTACAGCCAGAATGTCATTTAGTGATTTTCCATTGCTGGTGCAGCTCGAAGCGTCAAAAACAATTCGCACCCTTGTAGTAGATGATTCTTTCTTAACAACCGGATGGTGCGGTAAATAACAACAAGTCCAAAACCTGAAGCTGCCCTCCGCTTCGTCTTGATGCTGAGAATCTGTTGCCGTAACTGGCTCCATTTGCCCTAGGCGAAGATATTCTTCAATTGTTTCGCGATAAGTTTGCTTTAGTTGAAGGTCCAGATTTAGTCGACGTTCAAGATTTAAGAACCTTTTCATCGCCATATTCTTCGAAGATCCGATGACACATGACGGATCAAGATGTGTTAGCAAAGGTAAGCGCACAAGGTATTTTCCACTTTCTAAACGCTTATGTGTGTCGCGATAAAATTCCTCACACCAATGATCATTTTCCGATAAAGTTTGCTCGCTCGCAACTTCCTCCAGTTCCCAAAATTTAGATAACAACTCATCGATGTCTATGTGTGTTTGTAAAGATGAAATATTAGTCGTTTTCGGTGACGCCTTAGACAGTTTTCCCGATAATATATAACCAAAAATAGTTTTCTGTGCAATTGGCGCACCTACATATGCTCGCCGCAAATCACCCAATATGCTGTCATCATAGACGTCGCTTCCCAATAAGATATCTACTCGATGAGATTTGTTGTACTCTGGATCCGCTAGTTCGATATCCATTAAGTGAGGCCAATTTGTAACTGGCAACGTTTTATCGGGTAAGTTCCGACTTACCTTTGACAATACATAGGCTATAACATTTAATCTTGATCGTGCGTCAAAGCGGGAGCCAACTTCAAGAACCACACATGACCGTCCCTCGGCCACCTTGGTACCTGCTAGACCCTGTATGTGAACCCAAGCTCGCTGCCGAGGTAAACGTAATTGTTGAATGGCGCGTTCTGTGATAAATGAGGCTTGCGATCCTTGATCCAAAAATGCCCTAAAGTTCAGCGATTGTCCTTGCACGTCGTCCACCGTGATAACCGCAGTTGGCAGTAAAACTTCGCAACTCTTGAGGCGATTTCCATCTACCTCTTCCGCACTAGAAGCAGTAATAGGGCTTGCTAAAGAAAATTTAATTGAAACAGATAAATGCATAGCTGTAGCCGGAGCTGACTCCCTTTTTTGCTCGGTGTGAATTAATGTGTTATGCTTTCCTCCACACGTTGAACAAGTTCGACGACTACTACATTTCGACGAGTTTAAACCTTTGTGCTACAGTTCTTTTTTCATCAACCATCATAGCGAGAAATACTGTACAATCTCGCACTGAGTGCTCACCTTTAACGCATACTGGACAGGTTATTGCTTTTTTTGTTACTGTCAATGAATTCACATCCTTCTTACAAGGGTATACTGAAACGCTACCTTTTCGTTTCGAATCCGGAATTATAGACTGATTAGTGCACGGACGTATTTTCATGCTTGTGGATGTTATCATCATTTGATATTGCTCATCTAGCACTGAACACAACCTTTCAAAATTAGGAATCGTTCTTTGCCCCTTCATCGCTCGGTCCCACTCTTGATGAAATGAAGCAACATGTAGTACACGAGAACCTGATTTTGTGATTCTAGGTCAACGCCGAGTTTCTGTATAGACTTTACACAAGAACGACAAGTTTGTGTGAATTGTCTCAAAGATGCGGCATCATTAGGAAGAACATCAGGCTGCCGTTCAAAAACATCCATGAAATGCGAGAATAGTATACGCTTGTTATCATATAAGTCGCAGAGCATTTTCCAGGCATCTGCATAATTTTCCCCTAATGGGCTGAGATGTTCGATATCCTTTGCTGGGGCACCCGATAGAGCTCCTTTAAGGTAATGCAAACGTTGACTATCATTAAGCCGATTACTGTCGTGAACTCGAGCAATAAACATTTCTTTGAAGGTAGGCCACTCAACATAATTACCATCAAACATAGGTAGTTTGACTTCAGGCAACGGCACTTCGTAACTGGGATTGGAAACCGCAACCGGCACATTAATATTTGACGAAAGAGTATTGCTTTCAGCAGCTACAGTTACTACGAGGTAGGCACTTTCAAACGCTGCTCGCACAGTGGACACTGGTTCTAAGTACTGTTCTTCAAACTGGTCGTTCAAATCGATATCGAGATATTTCTCCTTAATATCCTCGTTAGCATCCAAACGCATGATTTGGCGATGATTTTCTCGGAACTCCGCTCGGAGTGATGCCAACATTTCCAACCGTGTCTTAAAATATGCCTCGGTTCTTCGAGTAGTAGAGTCCTTTTTGTAGTTGCGAAGAGTTTTCTTAACCGTAGCCAGCAAGGAAGATTGTTCGTTAATGAATTCCATGGCGTGGCCGTAAAGTACTTTAAGCTTAACCTTCAAACACCCAATATCAAATGTACTCACCGCAATACAGCAAACTACTCTTGGACACAAGTTCTTCCACGGAATGAGGTTATGATAGTCAGTGCTCACCACACTTTCTATGAGCCAAAGCACGTTTTGCTTCCAGTTACTGTAGCTAACCGTCCTGAAGTCCTCACAGGAGGCACCAAATGTTGTAATGAGTTCAATATAGTTAAAATGACTTTGCCTTTAATTCAATTTAAGGTTTACAAATTTTGGATGAAATAAACTATAATACATATTAAGTAAA
>NW_023461170.1:5951-21031 GCF_013731165.1 Rhagoletis pomonella | reverse complement strand
CTTTACTTTTATTTTAATTTCTGTATTTATCACTTTCTTCTTCTCCAAATTCAACTTTACCTTCTTCCTTGTTTGAGTCTAATCTATTCATGTACATACATACATACAATTTATTCCTGAACTGCTGCTTAGCACGTTGCTTTAATTCGCTATCAATATTAAAGCATACATTTAGGGGGCATTTCCGCCCCAACCATGTACATGTATGGCATTGGTATTGGTGTGACTTTTGAATTGATTTTTTCGCTCTATTTTAAACTGATTTGAAATTTTAAAAATTGCCTGCACATCAGCATCAAAGTACCTTTCTAATGATATATAACTGTTTATACCTTAGAAGTATAGTTTAGCCGTAAAAGGGGTGTAAAGGAAACATGATTGCCTATTTATATAATTGATGAAAATATGTGACAAATGCACTTTTTGTTAAGGAAACCAAGTGGAACGACTTAAGAAATTTTAACAACAAATAACTTATAAACAATGATATTGTTTATATTTTTTAGTCATACATGTTTTAGAGGATACCTCCCTTAGCATCCTGACCAAGTTTCATTTGTTAATTCCACCTGGCTTTCTTAAAACACAAGGTGCGGCTGACTACTAAAGCCCACCCGTATCTTCTTTCGTTTAATATATATATAAATAATGAAAATTTTTGATAAAAAATCGCGCGATTTTTTATAAAAAATTTTCTCCTGCGGCGCTTTTTCCATAAAAATCAATATTCCGATAAATAATGAAAATTTTTAATAAAAACTCGTGCGATTTTATATTATAAATTTTCGCCTTCCGCACTTTTCCGTAAAAATCAATACTTCGATAATCAATGAAAATTTTTTATAAAAAATCGCACTTTTGGCACTCCATGACGCTTACTTTTATTTACAGCTAAAATAACTAAACCATAAAAGTAGCGCTGCCATGGTATGGCGAAATTTGCTATTATATTTTGGTTAGAATATCTTATTTAGGTGAAAGTTAAAAAAGAAGAAGAAGTGTATAGTGTAAACTGAGTATAATAGCGCAAATGAAATGTGAAATAAAGTGGCAACACCAGCGATTTGAGGTTATAATAATTTCGGCAGGCGCAAAGTTTGTTTACTCTGTTTTATTAACGAAATATATAAAATAAAAGTGAATAAATGATTTGGTTTGCATAATATAATAACCGGAGACGTTTTAATAGTGTTTTAAAAGTGGAAACTGGTGATTTAGTGCATTTTTGACGTGGTAATTGCTCATAGAAAACAACGAAATTTAACAAAAGCAATTTTTGAAATCAAGATTTCTTAAAAACGGATTGATGCACCTTGAAAATTTTGATCTCATTTAATAGCAAATTTGATTCCCTTTAATTTGCTATACGTACTCTATATATATGTTGTATAGTTCTTACAAAAATTGAATTAATGTAAAAGAATTATAAAAGAAAGCTCACAAACCCTAAGTGCGGCCGACGCCGCCTACACAGAAAGGTGTTGTCTGCAAAAGGTGTTCAGTGCCTTTTCTTCGCAACACAGAAGGATAATTCTACGTTGTGAGGGTTATAATCCCTAAGTGCGGCCGAATGCCGCCTACGCAGAAAGGTGTTCTCTGCAAAAGGTGTTTCTTTATAATTATTTTACATTAATTCAATTTTTGTAAGAACTATACAACATGTATATAAAGCACGTATACCAAATTAAAGGGAATCAAATTTCCTATTAAATTTTCAAGATACATCCATCCGTTTTTAAGAAATCTTGATTTCATAAATTGCTTATTTTGAACTTTAACCTTTGATAATTTTTGTTGTTGTTGTTTGCCCAAAAAAAGAAGTATACCGTTATACTCAGCTCAATCATCTCTATCGATTCCAATATTTTTTTTAATACTTCGATAAATAATGAAAATTTTTAATAAAAAATCGCGCAATATATATATATTTCATGATCCAATGATCGGATCTAAACGAGATTAGTATGGGGCCACCTCTGAGACACTACCTTTCCGATGCAAAATGAGTTATCAAAATCGGTAGACGCGGTCCAAAGTAATGCGGTAACATACATAAAAAAAAGATTCCGACGAACTGATAACCTCCTCTATTTTTGGAAGTCGGTTAATGAGACTTCTACTTCGTGGGAGATATATATATATCGCGCAGTAATAGGGATTTGGAAATTCTGCGCAATGATGCATTAAGTCGAATTGAAGCAAAGCAAGAATATGATTCTAAACGAGCTTCTCAAGGTGGGGCCGCGACCAAGACGTACGAAGTAGGGGATTATGTTGTTATAAGGAATGTCGACAATACTTGCGGGAGTAATAAAAAATTTATTTCTCTGTATAAAGGTCCGTACGTCATACACAAAGTGCTCGGTCACGATATAGAAAAACGTTATATGAACAGATTAAAGGAATTGTAATTTTTAATTTTTTTAAATTTGCTTGAGCAAAATCGGACTAGTGGTTCTCGAGTTATGTCAAAAAAAGACCACCAAAGGTGACAATTTCCCCTATATGATATTTATATATATATCTCGATTCCTAGACGTGTCCCTTCGTTCTTACCGATATAACTTTCCCCGGTAGTTTGAACCCTACCCGATCACTGACCCCTACCATTTGTCTCACAGTGTTATCTTCTTCATCATCAGATTAAAGAAGTCACATGGAAGGGAATCGCCCAGTCTGAAACCCTGTTTTGTGGCGAACGGCTCGGAGAGGTCTTTTCCAATTCTGACGGAGCTGGTGGTATTGCTCAACGTCATTTTACACAGCCGTATGAGTTTTGAGGGGATGCCAAATTCAGACATAGCGGCGTATAGGCAACTCCTTTTAGTGCTGTCAAAAGCGGCTTTAAAGTCGACAAATAGGTGGTGAATGTCGATCCTTTTCACGCGGGCCTTTTCCAAGATTTGGCGTATTGTGAATACCTGGTCTATGGTAGATTTGCCAGGTCTAAAGCCACACTGATAAGGCCCAATCAGTTCATTGACCGTGGGCTTCAGTCTTTCACACAATACACTCGATAAGACCTTGTAACCTATGCTTAGAAGGCTGATCCCGTGGTAGTTGGCGCGAATGGCGGGGTCACCTTTCTTGTGGATTGGGCAGAGCACACTTAAATTCCAGTCGTCGGGCATGCGTTCATCTGACCATATTCTGCACAAGAGTTGATGCATGCGCCGTACTTGAATAGTTCAGCTGGCAGGCTGTCAGCTCCAGCAGCTTTGTTGTTTTTCAGCCGCGTTATTGCTATACGTACCTCGTCATAGTCAGGCTGTGGAACGTCGACTCCGTCATCATCGACTGCGGGGGCTCAGGTTCTTCTTCTCAACAACTCTCCGTGCGGCTACCATTTAGTAGGGCGGAAAAGTGTTCCCTCCGTAATTTTAGTACGCTCTGGACATCAGTTACTAGGGCGTCCCGGTCTTTAAACCTTCCTCTGGTAGAATTTTCGGGCGTTCTTCCTGTCGGCTAGCATTTCAAGCTCTTCGCACGTACGTATTTCGGCCTCTCTCTTCTTGTTGTGGCAAATACGTCTCGCTTCCCTCTTCAGATCCCTATAGCGGTCCCGCATAGCGCGCGTTGCGGCCGATCGCAGCGTGGCCCTGTAGGCGGCATCTTTTTTCTCTGCAGCTTCTTGACACTCCTCATCGTACCAGTTGTTCTTTCGGGCTCGCTGAAATCCGACTACTTCTTCGGCGGCGGTACTTAATGAGCGGGAAATGTGCTACCACTGCTCGCATATGTCGCTTTGTTGAAGAGTGCTCTCTGAGAGCAGGTGTGAGAGTCGAGTAGCGAAAGCGCTGGCTGTCTGTTGTGATTGTAGCTTTTCGACGTTAAGCTTTCCTTGCATATTTGGGCGCACATTTTTTGCTGCACAGAGGCGGGTGCTTATCTTGGCTGCAACAAGATAGTGGTCCGAGTCGATGTTTGGACCTTTGAACACTGGAAGCGTGCCTTCCGTCGATCACAACATGATCGATTTGGTTTCTCGTTTTTTCGAACCGGAGACAGCCACGTAGCTTGATGGATCTTTTTATGCTTGAACCTATTACTGCATACTACCATGTTTCGGGCCCCGGCGAAGTCGATCAGCCTCAATCCGTTGTCGGACGTTTCGTTGTGGAGGCTGAATTTTCCGACGGTGGTTCCAAAGATCCCTTCCTTGCCCACCCTGGCATTGAAGTCCCCAAGCAAGATTTTGATATCATGACGGGGGCAGCACTCGTACGTGCCTTCCAGCAGCTCCTGGTTGCACACACCATCTGCTCCGTATGCCAGAGCCGAATATACCGGAACGTGACATCGGTCAAATGCAACACATGCCTTGGCAAGTCCCACTTCCGTCTATGCTCTGGCCTACGCACCACGCGCGCGTGGACTGCGAACTACAGTGCCCCATGCTGTAGAGCACCGCTGACGCAGACAACACCGCTTCAATTGCAGCCACTTCCAAACAGTCAGCAACAGCAAGCGCGTCACATGCAACAAGCCCAAGGTAGACCTCACTCCTCCCTTACCCCCGTATCGCGACTAGCCTCCCAAGGCATACGAAACTCCTACAACTCAACTGCAACGGACTCCAGAGCAAGATTGAGGAGATAGTAATCTTTATGGGTCGGCATGGCATATTGATAGCCGCCGTCCATGAAACGAAGTTGCACAGCATCTCAACTCTGTTGGGTTGCGCCGCCTACAATTTGCTCCGTAAAGTTCGCGAGCGAGATAATGGTGGCGGGTTAGCGTTCATCCTACACCGCACAGTGCAGTATCACGCGATGTCGAAATATTTAACGTCTATATACCCCCTGTCACCTGCTGCCCGGCAGGATATCACCCTGACATAGGAGTGCTACTCAGAGGTGAAAAATAAATGGTAGTAGGTGACTTCAATGCGCACCACGATCTCTGGCACTCAGGCCTGGCCAATGATCGTAGGGGAAATCTTCTGACTGAACAGATAGACGATTCGACATTCTGCACCATGTACGACGACGCCCTCACCAGGATTGTGGGT
Source organism: Rhagoletis pomonella (assembly GCF_013731165.1). Lineage (NCBI taxonomy): Eukaryota > Metazoa > Arthropoda > Insecta > Diptera > Tephritidae > Rhagoletis > Rhagoletis pomonella. The sequence goes on along the minus strand of NW_023461170.1, from coordinate 16,020 downwards.
AGCTGCAGCAGCTCGCCAGACCCTGTTGAATTGCGCCGGATACAACGTGCACCGTCGAGATCGCGAGCGGGATAATTGTGGAGGCCTAGCGTTCATCACGCACCACACCGTGCAGTATCGTCCCATTGAAGCAGACATCGACCGCAGGGATACCATCCTAGAATGTCAGGGTATTGCTATCCGGTCAGGCGATGTTGAGCTCAAAATATTTAACGTATACATACCCCTGTCACCAGCTGCCGGGCAGGAGATCACCCTGAAATAGGTGCACTACTCAGAGGTGAAAACCGTACGGTAGTTGGTGACTTTAACGCGCACCACGATCTTTGGCACTCAAGCTTGTCAAATGATCGTAGGGGAATACATCTGGCTGAGCAGATAGACGATTCGACATTCTGCACAATGAACGACGACGCACCCACCAGGATTATGGGCAGCTGCTGCAGCTCGCCAGATCTAACAATTGTCAGCGCCGGTGTGATAAACAGCGTATCATGGCGACCTATGCTGACCCATCTGCCCATAGTCATCTCGATTGATAAACTTGCCGACTTTGCTTCCGTGGATCACCGGACTTATGTCAACTTTTCCGAAGCTGACTGGAAAGGCTTCACAGATGTTACTGAGGGCGCCTTCTCTGCATTATCTATACCAACCGAAGTTCGTGTAGGTGAACGTAAGTTCCGCAGGGTTGTCACCGCTGCTGCAGCTCGTTTCATCCCAGCAGGATGTATTAAGGACCCACGTCCGAATTTTCCTGCCGAAGCGGCTGTTCTAGCTGATGAGCGCGACAACCTTCGTCAGGCCGATCCCGGAAATCCCCGTATTAGGGATCTCAATTCGGAGATTCGGCAACTTGTGAACTTATATAAGCGGAAGAAACGGGAAGAGCATCTGAAGACCTGCAACTTCGCCTCTGGTGTGAGTAAGCTCTGGTCAACCGTGAGGTCGTTGTCCAACCCGACGAAGCGCGACGATAGAGTCGAGATAGACTTTGGTGACCACGCTTCGTCGGACCCGGAGAGATGCGCGAGCTATTTTAGCCGACAGTTCATTCTGCATCCTCCGGTGGATAAAGCCAAACATCGAGTGAACCACAGACGTGGCCATCCCAGCGGACAACTGCTCGCGGAGGAGCCCTGCCCACGGCACGTCAGGAGGCATCTTTACGAACTGACAGACGGAGTCCAGAGGTATATCAAACAACCTCTGGACCCGTCAACCTACCGACAGGCCCTGAATGGCATTCACAGGCAATCAGTCTCAAGTTATGTAGACTCCCGCCGAGGCTTTGCCTTGCTTCTTCACTGGAAGTGGTTTTTACTTGGCGGGTCCCAAGCCCAGCGCACAACCCATTGCTGGGACGGGGCTGGTTTCGCATCCAAATACACGTTTATATAGCGAGCCGCTTGCTCCAAACAGACACCCGCTTGCAGCCGCACCTACTGGTGAACAGACGCTGCAGACTTCAGTGAGCCCTTAAACCGAATAAGTCAGAGTGGTCCCACCGAAGCTCCCTCTCTTTCTGCCGTGACCCAAGGCTCCACTCGGATTGGTTACCGCATCGCGCACATGGGATGCTCACGTTGCTCAGAGTGTGCAAACGAGGACGCAAGAGTCGGGATAGAGTATAGTCATGCAACTGTAACTGCATACCCAGCGCAATGACTATACCCCATTGCACTCCTCGGTAGGTTTAGTTTAGCAAAATTGTGAAAATCTTTCTTTGGTACCAAGTTTCCCGTGTGGAGAGGTTGACTGGCTGCCTCCCGTGCTCTAACGTCCGCGGCTTCGTTGCCGTATATGCCAACGTGGCTGGGAACCCACATAATTTTTATGTGATTATGCCTTTGATACAGTGCGTCGCGGATAAGTGTTATTAGTAGGTTGTTGTTGTTGTTCGAATTGGTGATAGATTGTATCGTTGATAAGGCTATCAGAGCAGATGACATTCTTATTTTTTGTTTGAGAGCAAATTGTGATGCTAAGAGTATAGCATTAGCTTCCGCTGTATACACTGAACAGAAAAAAGGTAGGTTGCCCACCGCGATGGTATTACCGTTTGCTTCTATGGCAGCGAAAGTAGTGATCTCCGTGATTTCTGTCCCATCCGTATATAAGAAGTTCCAATCCTGCTGTTATAGATCCGTTTCTATTTGGGTGAAGCTTTGTCTGTATGCTGCTGATGACATGGTGTTTTTATCGTAGGCCTGTCAGGTCAAGTATCATAAGCCTTCGAAAATTTAACCATGGTGGAGGACGGTTGATTTTAGGTTTGAAAATCGTGAAATCAATACCTAATTCGGCGATTGAATTGATGCATCTTATTATGGTTGATTGACAGTTCGATGTTATCATCATATCATATGTTGTTATTACGTTATTGGACTGCATGAGTTTTGGTATTAATTTAAGCGTGTTATATTGGGTTCTCTCTTCCAATGACGGAAGACCTGTTTCAGTCATAGTGCATTTCACCGGAGATGTTGCAAAAACGCGTATACATCTTCTGGCCACAGAATGATATGGCTGTAGAATGTGGCTCAGGTTGCTCCGAGCCTGTCCATAGTTCATTTTTGACAGCATGAGGACTTTCGTTGCATTTATAAGCGTGTTAGGATGAACCAGGCAGTGTTTTGACGAAAAATATTTGATTATGTTGAGCCTAGTATCTAGCGTGGTTCCTAAATGTATACAATGCTGCTTAAACGTAAGTTTATTATCAAATACGACACACAACAACAACCGTTAAATCTTTACATTTGGTAAAAACTAAGACATTGTCCGCGTATATTACATGAGAGATTCTCTTATAGTTTTGAAGAACGTTGTTAACTTCATCAAAAGCAATGATGAATAGAACCACTGACAAAGGTGAACCTTGTGGTATTCCGTTAAAAAGTTTGTAGGTGTTTGAGAATTGGTTATTTAACCTAACAGAAAACGTGCGGTTGGATAAAAATGATTTCACGAAGTTGAAAATTGTAGGGCCAATTTGTCATTTAGTCAGTTGTTGCAGCACCACATGAGCGCCTATCCTGTCGTACGCCTTTTCGAAATCAAGGCTTAGTGTAGATACGTGATTTTTTGTCGCCAGTGCTGTCGTCGCGAAATGTTCGAAATGGTAATGCGTCCGTTGTGCCTTGACCTTCTTTAAATGCCACCTGATGTGGGTACATGAGACCGTTAGAGGCTGCAAACCACATAATGCGCTTGGCGATTATTTTTTCCAGTGTTTTGCTTAAACAGGGGAGAACGGAGACGAGTCTATAGCCTAACACACTAGAGCCGCATTGCTTGGGTTTGGGGATTGGGAGGACAATTGCGCTTTTCCACGCGTGTGGAAGCTGACCTTGAACAAGAATGTTGTTGTAAAGATCTACTACTCGGTTTTTGGCCTCTGTGACTTTTTATAACTGGCTGGGAGATGTGGTCTCTACCAGGAGTTTCCCTGTAATTTTTGTGAGTGTAAGGTCGAATTCGAAGTTGGTAATGGGGGTTTCAATTTTCTTTGTACTTAATGATGTTGGTATGTGCGAATATGTTCTACTAAAACGCGCTTTTTTTTCTTCATTGAAAAAGTGGTGAAAATTGGAATCTTTGGAATAATTTGACTAGAATTGGCCCAAATGGTTTGCAATGTCTGCTGAGCAGTAGACAAGACCGTCAGCTGTGTTCATAAAACGCATTGAAGTGGGAGTGGGTCCGTGTAAGTCTTTTGCGGTTTGACCAGAATTTTTCTGGGTCAGAGTCGCTGTTAGTTTCTCTAGGCTAGTTAAAATGACTTTGCCTTTAATTCAATTTAAGGTTTACAAATTTTGGATGAAATAAACTATAATACATATTAAGTAAAAACTGCGTTGAGTAATTATGTCGCCTTCTTCGGTAAACCGCTCCAGCTCCGCTTAATATGTGTTATAGTTTATTTCATGCAAAATTTGTAAACCTTAAATTGAATTAAAGGCAAAGTCATTTTAACTATATTGAACTCATTACAACATTTGGTGCCTCCTGTGAGGACTTCAGGACGGTTAGCTACAGTAACTGGAAGCAAAACGTGCTTTGGCTCATAGCAAGTGTGGTGAGCATTGACTATCATAACCTCATTCCGTGGAAGAACTTGTGTCCAAGAGTAGTTTGCTGTATTGCGGTGAGTACATTTGATATTGGGTGTTTGAAGGTTAAGCTTAAAATACTTTACGGCCACGCCAAGGAATTCATTAACGAACAATCTTCCTTGCTGGCTACGGTTAAGAAAACTCTTCGTAACTACAAAAAGGACTCTACTACTCGAAGAACCGAGGCATATTTTAAGACACGGTTGGAAATGTTGGCATCACTCCGAGCGGAGTTCCGAGAAAATCATCGCCAAATCATGCGTTTGGATGCTAACGAGGTTATTAAGGAGAAATATCTCGATATCGATTTGAACGACCAGTTTGAGGAACAGTACTTAGAAGCAGTGTCCACTGTGCGAGCAGCGTTTGAAAGTGCCTACCCCGTAGTAACTGTAGCTGCTGAAAGCAATACTCTTTCGTCAAATATTAATGTGCCGGTTGCGGTTTCCAATCCCAGTTACGAAGTGCCGTTGCCTGAAGTCAAACTACCTATGTTTGATGGTAATTATGTTGAGTGGCCTACCTTCAAAGAAATGTTTATTGCTCGAGTTCACGACAGTAATCGGCTTAATGATAGTCAACGTTTGCATTACCTTAAAGGAGCTCTATCGGGTGCCCCAGCAAAGGATATCGAACATCTCAGCCCATTAGCGGAAAATTATGCAGATGCCTGGAAAATGCTCTGCGACTTATATGATAACAAGCGTATACTATTCTCGCATTTCATGGATGTTTTTGAATGGCAGCCTGATGTTCATCCTAATGATGCCGCATCTTTGAGACAATTCACACAAACTTGTCGTTCTTGTGTAAAGTCTATACAGAAACTCGGTGTTGACCTAGAATCACAAAATCAGGTTCTCGTGTACTACATGTTGAAGAAATTGCCTGCTTCATTTCATCAAGAGTGGGACCGAGCGATGAAGGGGCAAAGAACGATTCCTAATTTTGAAAGGTTGTGTTCAGTGCTAGATGAGCAATATCAAATGATGATAACATCCACAAGCATGAAAATACGTCCGTGCACTAATCAGTCTATAATTCCGGATTCGAAACGAAAAGGTAGCGTTTCAGTATACCCTGGTAAGAAGGATGTGAATTCATTGACAGTAACAAAAAAAAGCAATAACCTGTCCAGTATGCGTTAAAGGTGAGCACTCAGTGCGAGATTGTACAGTATTTCTTGCTATGACGGTTGATGAAAAAAGAACTGTAGCGCAAAGGTTTAAACTCTGTTTCAATTGTTTAGGATATTATCACATGTCGTCGAAATGTAGTAGTCGTCGAACTTGTTCAACCTGTGGAGGAAAGCATCACACATTAATTCACACCGAGCAAAAAGGGAGTCAGCTCCGGCTACAGCTATGCATTTATCTGTTTCAAATAAATTTTCTTTAGCAAGCCCTATTACTGCTTCTAATGCGGAAGAGGTAGATGGACGGTGGACGACGTGCAAGGACAATCGCTGAACTTTAGGGCATTTTTGGATCAAGGGTCGCAAGCCTCATTTATCACAGAACGCGCCGTTCAACAATTACGTTTACCTCGGCAGCGAGCTTGGGTTCACATACAGGGTCTAGCAGGTACCAAGGTGGCCGAGGGACGGTCATGTGTGGTTCTTGAAGTTGGCTCCCGCTTTGACGCGCGCACAAGATTTAATGTTATAGCCTATGTATTGTCAAAGGTAAGTCGGAACTTACCCGATAAAACGTTGCCAGTTACAAATTGGCCTCACTTAATGGATATCGAACTAGCGGATCCAGAGTACAACAAATCTCATCGAGTAGATATCTTATTGGGAAGCGACGTCTATGACGACAGCATATCCGGCATGCGGAGAGACCCCACATGACTCGAAACATCTCTTCGCATGCCCGGCAAACCCGACATCCCTAACGACCTTGTCCTTATGGGCAAACCCCGCAGAAGCTGCACGCTTCCTAGGGTTGCCGTTAGTGGAACTTGACGACAACGACTGAGATACCAACCGATCTGGGCGGGGTTGTTGTAGCCGCTACAACAACAACAACAACGACAGCATATTGGGTGATTTGCGGCGAGCTTATGTAGGTGCGCCAACTGCACAGAAAACTATTTTTGGTTATATATTATCGGGAAAACTGTCTAAGGCGTCACCGAAAACGACTACTATTTCATCTTTACAAACACACATAGACATCGATGAGTTGTTATCTAAATTTTGGGAACTGGAGGAAGTTGCGAGTGAGCAAACTTTATCGGAAAATGATCAATGGTGTGAGGAATTTTATCGCGACACACATAAGCGTTTAGAAAGTGGAAAATACCTTGTGCGCTTACCGTTGTTAACACATCTTGATCCGTCATGTGTCATCGGATCTTCGAAGAATATGGCGATGAAAAGGTTCTTAAATCTTGAACGTCGACTAAATCTGGACCTTCAACTAAAGCAAACTTATCGCGAAACAATTGAAGAATATCTTCGCCTAGGGCAAATGGAGCCAGTTACGGCAACGGATTCTCAGCATCAAGACGAAGCGGAGGGCAGCTTCAGGTTTTGGACTTGTTGTTATTTACTGCACCATCTGGTTGTTAAGAAAGAATCATCTACTACAAGGGTGCGAATTGTTTTTGACGCTTCGAGCTGCACCAGCAATGGCAAATCATTAAATGACATTCTGGCTGTAGGGCCACCTCTACAAACGGATTTGCTAGCTGTCTTGATAAATTGGCGTTTCTTGCAATTCGTTTTTACAACGGACATCGAAAAGATGTATCGCTGTATAAATGTTCAAAATGAGGACGCGCAATACCAGAGGATTCTATGGCGAAATGAACCAACAGAAGAGATAAGAGAGTACTTTTGCAATACAGTTATGTTTGGCACTGCATCGGCTCCATTTACCGCCATACGCACGATGAAGCAGCTGGCTAGTGACGAAGGGGATCGCTACCCTTTAGCTGTAGATGTGATCAATCGACAGATGTATGTAGACGACATTTTGTCTGGGGGGAATTCTCTTGAAGAAGCGATGAAGGTTCAGGAACAAGTTACGGGTATCATGCGAAGTGGCACATTCTAGCTTCGTAAGTGGGCAGCGAATCATCCAAGCTTGTTGAAGGGGATCCCAGTCGAATATCGCGCATTTAATAGTTTACGTCAAATGACCGACAACTCTTCGGTTAAGACACTGGGAATATATTGGGATTCAGGTAACGACACCTTTAATTTTAAGCTAAATTTTGAAATCTTAAGCACGGTTCCGACTAAGCGTATTGTTCTTTCTACAATTGCTCGCCTTTTCGACCCACTTGGGTGGCTTAATCCCATAATTATACAAGGAAAGATAATTATGCAACAATTGTGGGCACTTAAGCTAAACTGGGATACTCCCATTCCACAAAATTTGCAAAATTCTTAAACCAATTTGTTACGGAGTTGCCTTCGCTATCTAATGGGTCGATTACGGATAGCAACGCAATCACGGTTCGGTAGCCAGCTGGAAACACAACTGGAAAGAAAATTTGTATTATGAATGGCAACTAACTTGCTGTAGAGTTATCGATAACCGAAATTTGACAGTTCGACAACCAGCAAGCGGCTGTAAACAAGCTGTGCGAATAAAATTAAATTATTAAAATAAAGAGTTTTAAGAGTTTAAAGACAGCAAGAAAGCTAAATTCATCACAATTATTTGTATAAGAGGAAGAGAAGTGCATGAACGCGGCCTCAATCAGGAGAAATTTAAAGGATAATTCCAATCCTCTAGAGCTACCGCGTGCACTGTAAGCAAAAGTTAATGCTTTCAAGGTTTTTCTTTTATTATCATTTTGTGTTCATTTTCAAAGCATACTGAGGACTTCCAAAAGAAGCTGTAGTAAATATAATTGGTTAATTAACAGATGAACCACTTCGTCCATAAAAGCTTGCACACCTCTTCAATTTCTCGCAGAAGGAAGTGTCACAGCAATGACTTTAATTTTAAAAAATGTGTGTGTCGGTAGTTTTAAAAGAGGTGCTTCAGTTGATAAAGGAAAAAAATTGCAATAAGTGTTCGCTTTTGTTTCGCCAAAAGGGCGTACTCCACGGGAACTAAAATTTCAAGTTATGTTTTTGTTATTCTCACCATATTCTGTAAAAGCAAACTGCATTGCAAAATGTTAATATCGTTGAAATTATTAAAAAAGTAAATATATGACACATTTTCAATTTTCGCTCCTAAATACGCTCCAAAAACATTCCCAGCAATCACAAAAATGTAGTCGCCTGTATACACACTTTGTAGCAACTGCAGTTGTCAGTTGAAAGTTACCAGTTGCCATCTGTAATATCGTTTTGGCAACTAGCAACGCAACTGAAGTTCGATTGCTATCGATAATCGACCCATAAGATACAACTGCCTCGATGGTTAAAGACAAACAACAGGATAGGTTTTCATGAGCTTCATATATTCTGCGATGCTTCACTCAGTGCATACTCAGCAGCAGCTTACCTGAGAGTTAAAACGGAAGAGGATCAGTGGCATACCCCTCTGATTATAGCAAAATGCAAGGTGGCACCTATTAAAGTTAAATTATCTATACCACGCCTAGAACTGTGCGGAGCGGTGCTCGGGGCAAACATTTTTAAATTTTTGAAGCAAAATTTGAGCTTATGCTTTGGCGAGTCACAACTTTTCTTCTGGGCAAACTCCATGATCGTTTTATCGTGGATCACGGGTGACACTAATCGGATAACCAAAATTTTGGAAGTTTCGATGGCTTCACAGTGGCGGCACATAGCTTTAGAAGACAACCCAGCGGACTGTTCAAGTCGGGGTCTAAGTTCCTCAAAACTCGCAAGGTGCCAACTCTGGTGGTCAGGCCCGCCGTGGCTCAACCTTCCTACTTCGATGCGGCCATGCCCAGCAGGTCGCACAATGCCGAACACCGAGTCTGTTGAGGTTGAGAGGAAACGCGTGGCCACTAACTTGTGTAACATTACAATTGAAGGAAGACACTTGTCTGCCATCTTTGAGTGTTTTTCATCCCTTTCAACTCTGGTAGTGTATATAGAGATTGCGGTACCAATTTTGTTGGTGCAAATCAAAGGATGCAAGCAGATGACCAAGCATACCACAGTTACATTAACAAAGAAGTTGCTCCGTTTCTCAGTGGGCAAAACATCAATGGAACTTTATACCACCGTGGTCCCCCCACTTTGGTGGGTTGTGGGAGGCGGGGGTTAAATCAATGAAGCATCATCTCAAGCGCTCTCTCGGTGAAAGAAGGTTAACGTTCGAGGAACTTAGTACGGTTTTAGCACAGATTGAAGCGTGCCTTAATTCTAGACCATTGTGTCCGCTGACCAACGACCCGGATGACTTGATGGTCTTAACTCCAGGGCATTTCTTAACAGGCGACGCCCTACTAGCCCCACCAACCCCAGAAATTGATAAGCTCAGTCTTACTGATGGATGGAAAAATTGTCAATTTTTAGTGCAGCAGTTTTGGCGACAGTGGAGAAAGGAATATTTATTCCGTCTACAGAAGCGTCCGAAATGGTTGCAAACAAAACCTAACGTGCAAATTAATGACATTGTTTTGATCAAGGATGAAAGGGTACCGTGCAATCTATGGCCACTTGGACGCATTATCAAAACACACCCTGGCGCAGATGGATTGGTACGTATTGTTGGTCTGTTGGAATCATTAGACGTCCTGTTGCAAAAATATGTTTACTCCCGATTGCGGACAACTGGCATGATATAAGTACACCCCAAACACTCTAATGTCATTTGTATATTTCACTTTTACCGTAGCTACTACTCGTTCAATGAAGACGATGCCTGATGACATTATCCAGCCATACAATGTCATCCGCGGGCAGGATGTTGAATCTAGCAATAAAAAACCTGCGGTTCAAAGCAACCCTACCTTGTATTGTGACTCAACAGAATAAAATGCAAAGGTAGAGCGTAAAACGGGACACA
>NW_023461170.1:3025-5851 GCF_013731165.1 Rhagoletis pomonella | reverse complement strand
GAAAGGGATGAAAAACACTCAAAGATGGCAGACAAGTGTCTTCCTTCTACTTTGTGAGGGTTATAATCCATAAGTGCGGCCGAAGGCCGCCTACGCAAAAGAAGTTTATACACAAAAACCCTGTATACTTTTTTTCCACATTAATTCGATTTTTGTGAAAACTATAAAAAGGTATATGTTAAGAATTAAATTCTCTATCAAAATTGTCCAATTCCTTGAAGAGGTTTTCGAGGAATATTAATTTAAGAAAATGCTTAATTTGAACTTTGACCTTTAATAATTGTTGTAGTTGTTGTTTCCCAAAATAAATAAATATACCGTTATGTTCACCTCAATGGTCTCTATCGATCCTATTTTTTTTTTTTAATTCGAGATTTGTAGGTATTGTGCATTTGTTCCAAAATTTTTTTCTATTCATTGTTTTTTTTCAATTGATCTTAATTTTATTCTTAAAATTGGTGATTTAACTGCGCATTTTTATATCGTTTGACACTTGCCATCTTTCTTCAAATCAAATGTAAAATTTAACCCTCGTTTTAAATTTGAGAATCATTTGAGAAAGAGATTTAATATCAAATTGAGAAATACATTTTTCTCAAACGTTTGCTGGGTATCTTGTCTGGGTAGGTGTGAATCTTTTCTTCACTTACGACATGGCGTAGGTACTTTATTATCTTTCGGAAAAATTCGCATTTTTCGGGGTTGATCCGGAGATTTTCTTGCCTTCGCCGACCAAATACTTCGGTGAGATGTTGAATGTGTTCGTCCAGTGTGGAACTGGTGATGATAATGTCGTACAAGTATGCGAATGTGTGTGGCTCAAGTTCTGGGCCGATTACTCGGTCTAACGCGCGCTGGAACGTGGCTGGTGCGGAATGCAATCCGAACGGCATCACGCGCCACTGGAACAATCCGCGTCCGGGACCGGTGAATGCTGTGTAATTCTTGCTTTCTTCGTCCATAGGGATCTACCAGTAGCCGATTTTCAAATCTAGGCTGCTGATATATAAGCTGAGCTCGCCCCGACGAGCAGGCAGTCATCCGAACAAGATGATGAAAAACAACAAAAAACAAACAAACAACAAAAACAACAACAAAAAAGCACAGTACAACAAACGCAACAAATACTGCGGCAGCACAAACAGCTACCTCGGCGGTAGCAGCAGAAGCAGTAGACACGACGGTCACAGCAGTACCGACAAAAACAGGCTCACTAGCACTGACAGCAAAAACAGGCACTCATAGCAGTACCACGCGCAATGGGAACGACTCCAGGCGCGGCAGCTTCATGGAGCTCCTCACTGAAGAGGAGGCGGCGCTTTTCATCGAGCACGCCAGAGACGATGAGGAGGAACAGGGCACTAGCACCGGTCGCAATTCAGGTCAGAAAGTTGTCTTTCTTCTTTTTCCAGGCACCATAATATAGGGTTACCTGATTGCAGACACCGCCCCGAGAGCAGGCACCCCTCCGTTAGCCGGCACCGGTCTAAGAGCAGGAGCCAATCGAAGGGAAGGCACCATCACGGCAGCAAGCACCGCAAGGGATCGCTGGGAAGGCACCACAGGTCTTCCAGCAGTTCATCGGCCTCTGACGAAGCTAGGTGGCGGACCAAGAAGCAGCGTGTTGACGACCAACAGAGTTGAGTTGCTGTGCAACTTCGTTTCTTGGACCGCGGCTATCAATATGCCATGCGGACCCATAAAGACTACTATCTCCTCAATCTTGCTCTGGAGTCTGTTGCCGTTGAGATGTAGGAGTTTCGTATGCCTTGGGAGGCTAGTCGCGATACGGGGGCAAGGGAGGAGTGAGGTCTACCTTGGGCCTGTTGCATCTGACGTGCTTGCTGTTGCTGCCTGTTGATAGGTGACTGCAATGGGAGCGGTGTTGTCTGCGTCAGCGGTGCTCTACAGCATGGGGCACTGTAGTTCGCAGTCCACTCGCGCGTGGTGCGTAGGCCAGAGCATAGACGGAAGTGACACCTGCCAAGGCATGTGCTGCATTTGACCGATGTCACGTTCCGGTATATTCGGCTCTGGCATACGGAGCAGATGGTGTGTGCAACCAGGAGCTGCTGGTTGGCTCGCACGCGCGAGTTGGACGGGCGGGTTGACTGTGGGAGGGGGTAGTTGGGAGGTTTGCTGCTGCCCAGGGGAGCTTCTAGCAGCCGTGCAGGCTCTTCGAGTGTTGGGTTCATTGCGCGAGAGGGTAGCCGTGGAAGCTGATTGTGCCGTTTGGCTTGAGTAGCAGGGAGCCACATAGCTTGTGGTCCACTCCCGGTGAGACCTAAGACCAGAGCATGTACTTAGGTGACTTCATCCGTTGCATGAGTTGCACCTAACCGAAGTGGAGTTCGGATGGAGTGGATTCTGGCAAACACAACAGAAATATGTTTCTGGTCCGGGGTTGTGCTCAACGCACCGTCGGGTAATATTAACAAAGAAGCAAAAAATATATGCAGTTCAATTCGAGCCGCTGCTCATTCGTCAATTCCACAAACCCATTTGAAATCATACAAAACGGTAGTCCCGTACTGGTCTGCATATCTTGCCTCAATTAGAGATAAAAAACAGCAATTGTGGCATAATTACAAAATACATAGATCCCTTTATAACCTTTTGGCATACAAGAAATCGAACGCCTATTTTAAAAAGAAACTAAAAGAAGCTGTTGTAATGAGTTCAATATAGTTAAAATGACTTTGCCTTTAATTCAATTTAAGGTTTACAAATTTTGGATGAAATAAACTATAATACATATTAAGTAAAAACTGCGTTGAGAAATTATGTCGCCTTCTTCGGTAAACCGCTCCAGCTCAACTTCTCTGT
>NW_023461170.1:0-2925 GCF_013731165.1 Rhagoletis pomonella | reverse complement strand
GGCCTTCGGCCGCACTTATGGATTATAACCCTCACAAAGTAGAATTCTTTTCTGTGTTGCGAAGAAAAGGCACTGAACACCTTTTGCAGAAAACACCTTTCTGCGTAGGCGGCCTTCGGCCGCGCTTATGGATTATAACCCTCACAAAGTAGAATTCCACATTAATTATATTTTTGTGAATACTATAAAAGATATATGTATAAATATGTATATCAAATTAATTAAAAAACATGCTTAATTTGAACTTTGACTTTTAATAATTGTTGTAGTTGTTTCCAAAAAAATATATATATATCGTTACGTTCACCTCAATGATCTCCATCGATCCCAATATGATTTTTTTTAATTTGAGAATTGTAGGTATTCTACATTTATGCCAAAATTTTTAAAGAGTAAGCCACAAATAGTGGTTTTGATGTTTGCGCGTATTGAATTAGCTGCAGCCCTTCAAGACGAATTTATTATAAATTACTTTATCTTAATTGTTTCTTTTGTTATGTACATCGCGAAGAAAAACTAAATATGAAATATACATTTCCTATAATAAATTTTATTTCCACATTTGAAGTAAATTGGATAAATAGCCTTTGAAATTGATTTGACAGTTAACAAGTTCGAAAAAATCTCGAAAACGCTTCTTTAAAAAGGGGTGTTGTTTGCGTGTTTAGGTTAATGCGATTACCGAAAAATTTGGCTACAGCTCTAGGTATAAGCTATGTGATATGAAGAAATTAATTGAAAATAAGCAATCTACATCTAGGTTTGTGTAAGGATGCTCGTTTCCAACTCACGGGTTTCTCAATTCGTACTCAGTTTTCACGTATTCCATATCCGTTCGTAGCTATTCTTCTTCGGACCAACTTCGTCCAGCTAGACTGTGATGATTTTGCTTTCAATCTTATTTTTATTAGACCAAGATATGCATTCGTGTTCAAGTGCTGAAATTTGAAATAGATAAAACCAATGACGCAACGATAATAAGTCCATATAAAAATTAGTGTTTCTGGAACGATGTCTCCCAATCGCTGGTCGTACTCATTGCAATGAGATTTTCGATATGTGCCGCAACCAGTTCCGTAAAGGTCCTGATTTCCTGTAGGTGATCAGTGCTCTAGCAATGGTCTTATTTCGCCAAACGAAACATTTTTTGTCCTTGGCGTTCAGCGGATTAACCTAAATATTTTTTATTAATTTGTTTATTTTTCTTTTTTTGCAGAGAAGGGTTTCACGGAATCAGCTGGAACTTCTACCAAAAAGGGAAAAAAGCGCAACGCTAAAGAAAATATTGCAACTAAAGATTTTGGTATCGAGTACGCGAAGTCCGGTAGAGCAGTCTGCCGTGGTTGCGACCAAAAAATTTTAAAGGATCAAGTACGCGTTCGAAAAACCGTATATGACACAGAAGTTGGAATGAAGTATGGAGGTCAAGCATTGTGGCATCATGCAGAGTGTTTCGCTCAGCTACGTAGCGACCTTGGCTGGTTTGATAAAGCAGATTGCCTTCCGGGATTCGAAAGCATTAAAAAGGAAGACCAACTTGACGTCTTAAAACTTTTACCGTATGTAACTCGTAACAAATAAATTTAAATATGTTATTGTGGCTTATTAACATTTTATTTTTAATGTTGTTATTGATCTTTGTACCACGATTATGTTTATTAGGAAAAATGGAAAAAGCAACAAAGTCTAAACCTCGTGATACTCGAAATAGCTGCTATAACTTCTACCGCTTAGACTTTGTTGCTTTTTACATTTCTCTTAATAAACATATTTAATCTTGGTACAATGCTTAATAACAATATTAAAAATAAATTTAAAGTTAACTGTTTTATTCAAAATAGGGCTATAAAACTCGAAACTGGTTGCGTGTCCAAGAAACCTAAAATCGAGGATGGTTCTAAGGAAGAAGAAGAACTCTATAAACTAATAGAAAAACAGTCAAAACTTTTGTTCAAACTGCGTGATTTAGTAACAGATGAAATGCAGAAAAAGGACATTATTTATTTGTTGGAATACAATAACCAAGATCCAGTAACAGGCGATTCTGAGAAACTTTTGAATCAACTATCAGATATGTTGGCTTTTGGAGCTTTATTGCCTTGCTCTCAGTGTAATGGACGGCAGATTTTGTTTAGCAAGTCCGGCTATTTATGTAATGGACAACTAACAGAGTGGACAAAATGCTCAAATCTTATAAAAGATCCAGAACGAAAACCTTGTAATATACCAAACAATTTGAAGGAAAAGTATAGCTTTTTGTTGAATATTAAAAACAAAACTGAACATCGCATTGTTAAATATAACCCACCCAGTGTCGAGGTTATTGCCAAAAGTGTACATACAAAAGTACAAAGTGAATCAACTGAGTAAGTAGTTTTCAAAAAATAATAGTGTCACTTAATACTTCCTGTTGAATACCCATTCAATAAAAATGTTGGTTGGGGGAACTTAACACGGGCATTGAGTTCCTGGAAAAAGTGGAGTTCAGAAGAACTTTGTTAAACGATGCAAGAAACCAGTAAGAGGAGTAAGAGTAAGATTCAAAAAACTAAATTGTTCATAGTTTTTTTTTTTTAATGAAATCAAAGTAAGGCAAAAGTATTAACAAAAACGCAACAACAAACTGCTTTTTCCTTTATTCACCTCAGTAAAAAATTAAAAAGCTTTAAAAGTATATATTTATTAACATCAGAGAGCTTAAGCATTTCAAATGTAAGTTTTTAAAATACAAATACAAACTACGTATTTGTATTTTGTATATATATACTTTTTAACAGAGTATTTTTTATTTTTTTGTAAATACTTTTTCAATCAGTATTTGTATTTTGTATTTTAAAATACTTTTGTCAATGTTATTGTGGCTTGTTGACATTTTATTTTTAATATTTTTATTGAGCTTTGTACCACGATTGTTTATTAGGAAAA
>NW_023461169.1:5249-28334 GCF_013731165.1 Rhagoletis pomonella | reverse complement strand
AATTTCATGCAAATCCGTTTAGACTTTTCCGCGTATTAATTTAATTAAACTTTTTTAGCAGGTGGTAACTCTTAAAAAAGTAGCCTATTTTTCAACCTAGCTCATAAGCTATCTGTGTGTAAACTTCCATGCAAATCAGTTCACTCATTTCCGCGTATTAATTAAATTAAACATTTCTAACAGGTGGCAACTCTTAACTTTCTAACCTAGATCATAAGCTATCTGTGTGCAAAATTTCATGCAAATCCGTTTAGTCGTGTCCGCGTATTAATTTAATACAACTTTTTTAACAGGTGGCAACTCTTCCAAAAAATTCGCCTATTTTCCACTGTAGGTCATAAGTTCTGTGCTTGCAAAACTTCATGCAAATCCATTCAGTCGTTCCCGCATATTAAATAAATTAAACTTTTTAACAGGTGGGAACTTTTAAAAAAATTGCCTATTAACCAATCTGGCCCATAAGCTATCTGCGTACCAAATTTCATGCAAATCCGTTCAGTCGTTTCCGCGTGATGATTTCCCAAATATCCAAACATACAAACTTTCACATTTGTTATTAGTAAGATTAGTAAGATAAGATAGTAAGATTATAATATTAGTAAGATTGCTTGGTAGCGGCAGAGCGGAATTGCGCAATTCGTTCATACATACATATATACATACATACCTTCATGCATGAGTGCATTCAAACATCTATATATATAAAAATGAATGTTTGTCTGTATGTCCTTTATAGGCGCCAAAAGTACCCAACCGATTTTAATGAAATTTTTACGGTAGGTGCATATAACCACTGGGAGTATTATAGAACAAACCTAATGTCGATATGTGGCGCTCCTGTCGAGATATTTCTAAAATCCGTATTTACGGTCCGATTTGCTTAAAATTTGGTACGCAGGTAGCTTTTTAGCATATATTAGCATATATGATCCAGGACCAGGGACCGATCTATTTGAAAAAATCGTATTTACGGTCCGACTTGCTTAAAATTCGGTACGTCGGTAGTTTTTTAGCATATATGATCCATGTTTTCCGAGAAGTGGACCAGGGACCGATCTATTCGAAGAAATCGAATTTATGGTCCGATTTGCTTAAAATTTGGTACTTAGGTAGCTTTTTGCCTGGATAAGCTTATAGATACCTGTTTTCCAGTTTTCATGCAATTTCGAATATAAATAGCTTTGAGCAACCACCATATCAAGGGGCGAATTCGTCACTAAGCAAGATTTTAAGCAAGATTGATTTTTTATAATATATAATATATCTCAACTAATATATATTTTGAAAGCCGTTTTTTAGTTTTCGCAAGGCTCGAGAGCGGCTGAACCGATTTTTTTGAAACTGCCACCTGCCGCACGTGTCCCAGGGATGGTTTTAGGCTAAAAAAAAATCAATATGTAAAGGGGGCGTGGCACCTCCCATACAAACCGAATTTCTCATGCTACATATCTCTGAAAGTGTGCATGGTAGAGTTCTGGAACTTGGTATGGAGATATACGAAATCAATCGCATACCCTTGGAGAAAAATTTAATTTATTGTAAAAAGGGGTGTGGCATCTCCTATACAAACCAAATTTTTCATACTACGTATCTCTGGAAATGTTCATGGGAGAGTTCTGGAACTTGGTATGGAGATATACGAAATCAATCGCATACTCTCGGAGAAAAATTGGAACTATTGGAAAAGGGGGCGTGGCATCTTCCAAACAAACCGAATCTTTCATACTGCATATCTTTGGAAGTGTTCATGGTAGAGTTCTGGAACTTGGTATGGAGATATACGAAATCAATGGCATACTCATGAAGAAAAAGGGCAGCTGTTGGAAAGGGGGGCGTGGCACCTCCCATATAAATCGAATTTTTATACTGCATAGCTCTGAAAGTATTCATGCTACAGTACTGGAACTTCGTATGGAGATATGTATGTAGTTGAAATCAAACCCATACTCATGGAGAAAATTTGGGCTATTTGAAAATGGGGTGTGAGGCCCACAAACGTACCGACCTTTATCTATCTTTGAATGTATTTATAATTCTTCTGTGGGTGTGTTTGTGAGTGAAATCCTCCTTAATGGTTGTACGGATAACGAAACTTTTTTTGTGTGTTTGAGTGTGTCTCTGGATGATCCGATTTGGCCAAATATGTATGCAATACTATTGCAAAAACGTGCTGCCAAGTGGTGCTGAAGTCAAGTTATTACCAAAAATAGCCAAGTGAGAAAGGGGCCGTGAAGGTCAGATTAAATCGAGCTGTTGCACCGTTGATTATATCCAACGCTCCTGCGTTGCGATTGGCCCAATGGATGTGATTTTCCCATATTATTATGCGTTGAAACTTTTAAGGTATTTCGTCTGAAATAAGTAGATGTAGAACAATGATCCGCACCCCTTTTGAAATTGCCACCAACTATACTGTAAAGCTTCTAGGACATTCACTATACAACCGGGTCATTGTTGCCGCCAGGGAGTGAAGAGGAAAAAATTTATTTCGTTTTGCGAATAACCGTGCTATGAAATGCCGCACAACTGGAGAATTTCAAGAACTTCTTCACGGATATAACACTTTCCTTACGTTATTTAAAGCGGCAAATGACCACCAAACCATAATCTTAGCAGACGAATGTGCCAATGAAAGTCGTAAACGTGAATTTATGGTGAAAATGTTGGACCAAAAAGTTTCAATAAAATATATAATAATTTTGGGCGGGATGAAGTTCGCCGGGTCTGCTAGTACATATATACATATTAGGTACTCGTACCCGTCATGCGTCGCTTTATCTCTTTTTTCCCCTTCCCTATACTACTTCCTTCTCACTCATGTAACGTTTTCAGTTTTAAAAATTTCACTCTCCATTTTTGCGATACCGCCGCCTAAGAAGTTTCACTTCAAAAAATTTACTAAGTATAGCCTGGTTTGTAGATGCAGTTAATGAAAATCTATGAAAAGGCACGATTTTTTAATTCAAAAAAATTTAAATATTTCAAAAATGGTGACACTTTTACCTGACAATTTTTTTTTATCAGAGAGCTACCCCCCACCTATCTTCCCCTAAAGTTTGGCACGTTACTTCTGGGATACCCTGTATACATATATTTTGTTCATTTTCATATAACCATTCAAAACTTTTTTATTCACATACATATCTATCGATTTTCCTTGTTAGTTGCATGCTTTGTTTGCAACAGGCTTTAATGCAAATGAAAAAAATTTAGTAAAAATATTGAAGTTTTCCCCTGTTAAGTTAGAATTTTTTTTAATTTTTTCATAAGAAAGAAAAAATCTGATGTACATGCATTTGTATATACCGTTTATTGGGAGTTTTTCTACATTTCGTATAAGATATACGTGATTAAGTGGAACCATTTTTTTAAGCTGAATAACGGTAAATTGCAAGTATCTCGAAAACTTATTTATGGAAAAATACTCGATTTTCGGAATCAGCAAGCGATTCTGCATAGGAATTGGATAGTGGCATCCGGTGCACATTTTTGTTGTAAGCCAGTGTTTTTTATGGCACATTTATACATATTAAAATGTTATGATCTTACTAATATTATAAATGGGAAAGTTTGTATGTTTGGATGTTTGGGAAATCATCACGCGGAAACGACTGAACGGATTTGCATGAAATTTGGTACGCAGATAGCTTATGGGCCAGATTGGTTAATAGGCTATTTTTTAAGAGTTGCCACCTGTTAAAAAAGTTTAATTTATTTAATATGCGGGAACGACTGAATGGATTTGCATGAAAATTTGCACACAGATAGCTTATGACCTAGGTTGGAAAATAGGCTACTTTTCCTAAGAGTTGCCACCTGTTAAAAAAGTTTTATTAAATTAATACGCGGAAACGACTGAATGGATTTGCATGAAATTTTGCAAGCAGATAGCTTATGACCTATAGTGGCAAATAGGTGAATATTTTGAAAGAGTTGCCACCTGTTAAAAAAGTTTAACTTAATTAATACGCGGAAACGACTAAACGGATTTGCATGAAATTTTGCACACAGATAGCTTATGACCTAGGTTAGAAAGTACGCTACTTTCTTAAGAGTTGCCACCTGTTAGAAATGTTTAATTTAATTAATACGCGGAAATGAGTGAACTGATTTGCCTGGAAGTTTTCACACAGATAGCTTATGAGCTAGGTTGAAAAACAGGCTACTTTTTTTAAGAGTTACCACCTGCTAAAAAAGTTTAATTAAATTAATACGCGGAAAAGTCTGAACGGGTTTGCATGAAATTTTGCCAGCAGATAGCTTATGACCTACTGTGGAAAATAGGCTAATTTTTGGAAGAGTTGCCACCTGTTAAAAAAGTTTTAATTAAATTAATACGCGGAAACGACTGAACAGATTTGCATGACATTTCGCACAGAGATAGCTTATGACCTATGTTGGAAAATAGGCTACTATTTTAAGAGTTATCACGTATAAGGGAAGTTTAATTAAATTAATACGCGTAAATGACTGAACTGATTTGCATGAAAGTTTGCACACAGATAGCTTATGACCTAGACTGGAAAATAGGCTACTTTTTTAAGAATGCCACCTGTTTGAAAATGAAATTTTGTTTAAAGATGGTTTATGACCTGGATTGAAAAATAGGCTACTTCCTTAACCGGTTTTCCGATCAGAACGAAATTTAGTACCCTTACTACGGATTTCGGAACGATGGTATTAGACTGAACGTAAGTCCGATAACTCAAGGCCCCTCCTATACAAATCGGAATTTTCATATTACATACATATCTCTGGAAGTATTTGTGGGAGAGAACTGAAGCTTGGTATAGTGATATGTATGTGAAATCAATGATGGCATTAATCGATTGATGTTTTAATCAGTTAGTTAATTCGATTAAATTCAATCTGATTACAGTTAATCATAATCCATTTTAATCTGACTAAACAGTTAATCGTAACCGCGATTAAAAAATTAATTTTTAATCGTTAACTCTTAATTTGATCAAGTAGGTTTGGTGATTAATTAAGTTATGCTGGAATTTCCCTGTGCACACAAAGCAAGTTAATCCGGTATGGCTATATCAGGTTTTCTCATCAATCTAAGCAATTTGGTGTGCATTTCATGAAGATATATACCAACAAACGTTTTACAAACTAGGTTTGTAAAAGTTCCCAGTTTATGTATTACTAATAACAATAATTATAATTTTTTTATATTATGTGCTTTTTATAAGCGTAAAACACAAAATAATTACTATAACTGGTGTTTGGTTTCAAACTCGGACAAACTAGACAAATCAATCAGATTTTATTTTTAATTGGATTAACGATTAATGTTTTAAATTATTTAAACGTAATCGCAGCCAGCGACTAACGATTAAAAAAATGTTATCATTAATCGTACAGTTGATTACGACTAATTAATGTTAATCGTCAAACGCGATTAACATTTTAATCGTTAATGTTTAGTCGTTAATCAGATTAACAGTTTCCCAACACTGTGTGAAATCATGTTTATATTCACGGAAAAAATGGACTTGTTTGGAAAAGAGGCGTAGCACCTCCCATACTGACTGAAAGTTTCATATTGCATATCTCTTCAAATGTTTGGGGTAAAGCACTCAAGCTTGGTATGGAAATACATATGTATGTATGTATGTGAAACTAATACCATACTCATGGAGAAAAATTAGAGTTATTGGAAAAGGTGGTGTGGCAACTCCCATGCAAATTGATTTTTCTATGCTGCATATCTCTGGAGGTATTTATTGCAGAGGACTGGAACTTGGCACCGAGATGTGTATACAAAATTAATTCCATACTCATGGAGAAGAATTTGCTTTCTTCGAAAAAGGGACATGGTTCCTGCCGTACAAATTTACTGTTTTATACTGCTTATCTCTAGAGGTGTTCATGGTAGAGTACTGGGACTTGGTACTGGGGTATGTAAAATCAATTCTAAATTCATGGAAGAAGATTAGGGTAATAAGAAAAAGGGGCGTGGCACTTCCAGTACAAATTTACTTTTTCTTGTCACATATCCCTGGAAGTGTTTGTGGAAGAATACTGGAACTTCGTATGGAGTTGTGTATACAAAATGTATCAATTGCTCATGGAAAAAATGTGAGTTATTAAAAGAGGAGGCATGTCGCCTCCCATACATACTAAAAACTTCTTAATACATATCTCTGGAAGGATAGAAGATCTCTCGAAGTATTTAAAATTTGTTATGGAGATTTATTTTATAAGTGCCGTACTGACAGAATTAATTTCATTAAATGGAAAAGGGAGAGCCGGGTTCGGCCTTGTAATCTAAAGCTCTCTTGAGGCATTTGCTACAGTAATGAGAAGTGGTATTTTATCAAGGCCAGGTTACTAAATTTGAGTTGGCAATATTAGAACCCGCCGTGGCACCTCCAAGAAGGTTACACGTTCACGCGCCGTATACCTGGAACCATTTTAAGGTAAACTTAGAGGGATTGATATCTTTCGTATGCCTAGCGCGCAGACGAGATTTTATAATTTCATAGTTTTAAACGGCCTAAATACCTTAACTCGCTTAAAAAATAACGAGCTATAACGAAATGGGCACAGAAATAAAATCTAACATCATTAAATTATTTTTCATATTTGTATAAAAGCGCGGGGTGAAACCCGCGGGTATAAGCTAGTAATGTTATAAATAGAAAAATGTTTGTGTTTTCCTCTTGCTTTTCTTGCTTTATTCCGACACTATAGAAGTTGATGTTTTTTGAAATATTTTAATTTTTTTTGCCTTAAAGCTCAGTTATGCAAAACTTGGACTTGACTTGAAAATTGTATGTCTGGAAAATGACCGATGTCGTTACCCCAAAAAAAAAAGAAACTTCACTTAGAAACTTGGAGATGTATAGATTTTTTAGTTAAATTTCTAGGTGAAAAGAGAGCTGTGAGGGAATCATGTTGTCATTTAATTGTTTAATAAAATACAAATATGCCACACATATGTATATACTTTTTTGTACAAATGTAATTCATCTGGCAATCGAAAAACAAACTTTCATGTGAAGGTGGAAAATGAAATAAAAACAATCACAATTTGATACGCGTAAATACATTTATTTTAATGGTAATTTTATATAAATTTTGGTGTAAAAACAAATTAAACGTTTACAATTTTACAAGTGCTGAGACTCAAAACAAAGAGAAAAGGTAATAGGTGACACGCTGAGTAATCGTTTCCAAGTTTCTGGGTAAGTCAAGTCAAGTCTAAGTCTTACATAACTCAGCTTTTAACGTATGTATTTGAAAAAAATATATAATTTTTGATATTCCAATATTTAGATTTATGTTATAACGTTAGATAAGTAGTTATAGTTTCCTGTTTTCATACTAAACCCCTATGAAAATTCACTATTTCGCTACTATCTCCCACTACCAATGTAATTTTTCAGATTTGAATCGGTCTGCTTCTTGCTTAGGCAGCCGAATTAAAGTCTAGTAAATTAGTTTTAGATTCATTAGTGCTTAAGCAACATCATATTAAGTTTTGAGCTTTACTAAAATGATTTCAAAAATAAAATTGTTTCAATAAAAAATGACGTCTGGAAATAATAAATCTATGTAAAAGCTAGTTAAAGCCAATGAAAAGAAAATTACCCTTACAAAAATGATTTAAAAAATTACCATGTTTGACTCTGAAGATACGATGCGCACTAGTCAACGCAACTTTTACCGCCTGCCAGATGGCCCCCACGCTAACCGAGGGAGTGAGATAGATGTCATATCAAAAAACCAGCCGACCTAAAATTCCTGTCTTCACAACGTGGCTAGCTCCCGAACTATTAGAATCGTAAACTTATTATTACTTATATGTCTGTTTCTTTTCCAACAACAAAATATGTGCTAGATTGCTACTAGCCACTTTAAATCTAAAATGCTACTCATCGTGAACTCCCCTATTATAAAAAATTAAACTCTAGCTACTTTTTAATCGCTAGCGATTATGCTGGCGAAAAAGTTTTATCGGATTGAGCGATTTCCATTGCATCGCGTAACGTTATTACTCTAGGTTGTGAACTTAGCCTTTCCTTTATAATACTTTGAAAATATGGTCGTCGTCGAAAATTTACACTGATTCTTGAGTTTGGTACAAAAATATTTACCAAGCCAAACGAACGGTGTATTTATTTTGCCCTAGACACAATTCAATTTGAGAATTTGGTATAAAAAATGTTTCTTGTCAAATGAACACAGTTGACAGAAGTTTAAGCGCCTACTACACGTCCATTATTCGAACGCAAACGCGAACGTATACATTTCAACATGTTTTGTTAACGTCTGCGTACGAAAAGAAGAAAACAAATCAGCGTTCGCCTATGTTATGTAAAAAAAATTCTCGCTGTTGTTCGTACTCGTATGTACTATGCAACCTATAGCATATGTGAAGGCACGATGTTGAATCATTAGTACCCAAACAAACTTTAAGCGTGTAGGGGTGCCTTATTGATGCTTATTTCACCACTGGTGTATTAAATATACCAACCAGTGTTGCCACTGGACAATATTTTTAAGAACAAAAAATTATACCAAATCAGTCTCCAAACTACCAAATTTTTTTAATCATCAGATATTGATATTTTATTCGTTTCTGATTTTACTTTATGTAAAAGTATGAATTTTCGAGATTAATTCAATTTATATCAATTATTTTATGTCTCAAAAGTCAAAAAATACAATCCATATAAACATTTTATATTTGGTAACAAAAAAAAATTTATTACTGTGCTCACGCAATTTTATTTTTATTTATTTGTTTTCATTTATGGAATGTCAGCAACATAATATTAATATTTCGGTACTGTGGTAGATGACCGATTAAATAAAACCACGTCGTTTCGCTAACAATGCTGTACCACGACTGACTTTCGTCAACTCTTTATTGGTCTTCGTTCGCTATTACTTTGCGGGTTTTTGTCTTAGTGCGAGAGTGCGACATAATCAACAAGCTATTATAAATAGTTTTTTAACTTAAAGCTAGAGTGTGACTAAATATATACAACTTAATCTAGGGGTTATTTACAGTAACTACTGATGACCGATTAATGTTTGTACATATATGTATAATATCGATACTGCTACAATTCGGCCATCCTGACGTCAAGGATCTCCTGATCCCGACGGATAAAAAAGAGATTGAACAATTTGTTTAACGTACATTTAACTTATCCTAATTTTACTTCTGGTATTATAGCATACTTTTTCGCTGTAAACATCTTGACTACCTCTTTGTACTATAACGTTATTACTAGATTTTTTAAAGCTCTTATTACTAGTTTTTATCTTATCATCCACCATTTTAGACCAACCGAACCAGGGTTAAATATTAGCTGCCGACCAAATACCTTTATATGGCACTCTTGAAAGCTGATATCCATCGACATCTTCAACTAAATACCTATCGTTCCGCAGAATTTACGTAATCTTGTAAGGTCCTTTGAACTTTGGAACTGTTTTCTTAGAAATACCTGTACTAGCATCGAAATTCTTAACGACAACATAATCGCCCGGGGTGTATGCTATTTATTTCTGCCGCTTCTCGTTTGTGATCTTTTCGTTATACTTCTGTAACTGAGTTTCTTTTTCACTGGCTCTAGTGCGTATCAATTCTAAATTCCTTTCGCTGTCTTGTTTATTTGGAAGTATATTTTCTTTCAGTTCGTCTATTACATTACCTCTCTGTCCAATCCCAAACAGCATAATACTTGGATGCTGGCTAATTGACCTGTGAACAGTATTGTTCATTGTAAACTCTATATTTTCCAACACTGTTTCCAGACCCGGACTTTTTTCTACATTGACTAATTTGGCTAGCATGGGGCCTAAACTCTTATTTATTCTTTCAACTTGGCCATTCGCTTGAGGTGACACCGTAGCAATTTTAATATGCTGAACGTTTTGTGTTTCTAGAAAAGAAGAGAATTCGGTCGATGTAAAACACGAACCACGATCAGAAATGATATATTTGGGCCTGCTATACAACCTGAAGTAATCTTTTAGCGCGGTTGTTGCTTCTTTCGACTTAGTGGTTTTGGCTGAATATAACCTGACAAACTTTTTGCACGCATGCAAGAAACCCTCTTCTCTCCCGTTTTTTGCTGAGAGAGCGATACACGTTAAACAGCTTTTAATGTGCTTTTCTACCTTTCCTTTTAAATTGGGGATCCAATATGTTTTTGAAATCACGTCTACTACTTTGTCTATCCCGACATGGCCAATATCGTTGTGATACTTGAAAAAAACATGCGCTTCCATAACCCAGGGCATGTAAAACTGAAGGGTACCATTTTGCTTTTTCCTATACACAACTCCGTTGCGCATCTCATACAAAGCGCGCTCGGTTTTCTCTAACATTGCTTTCAACTTAACAATACTCTCGTCTTTGCCTTGGCATATTACAAGATTCTCTTCGAAAGAATTCGTTTCAATGATCATAATATTTGTACTTCTGCTTAGCGCATCAACATGCTGCATTCTTTTCCCGGCTCTATGTTCAAGTGTGTAGTCATAATTTTCTAGCTCTAAAGCCCATCTTGCAATTCTCGGCTTGATGTCCTTCTTATTTAAAGTCATTGTGAGTGAGTTGCAATCAGTTACTATTTTAAAGTATCTACCTTGCAAGTAAACTCTAAAACGCTTTAAAGAATAAAATGTTTCCAGCTCGAAACTGTGATACCTGGACTCAACATCGGTAGTTCGCTTTGAAAAATAAAATATGGGGTGGAGCATTCCATCACTTTTCCTCTGCAGCAATATTGAACCATATCCTATAGAACTCGCGTCACAATGTAACTCTGTCTCATCCTTTGGGTCAAATAACGTCAGTATTGGAAAATCCATCAATTTGTATTTGAGGATCTCGAAGACATGTAACTCTTCGTTTCCAAAACTGAACTTTTTATCTTTTCTAATAAGATCATATAATGGCTTTGCAACTGTAGAAAAATCTTTGATAAATCTGCGAAAGTAGGAGCAAAGCCCTAAGGAACTTTGGACTTCACTTTTCTTTGACGGAACTGGAAAATCCCGTATGGCTTCTATTCCTCTTTCGTCCGCTCTTATACCATCACCAGTAATAGCATACCCAAGATATTTAATTTAAGATTTGTAAAAACTCACATTTGTCTAACCGCAGTTCTAGCTTATTTCTTACCAATCTATCAAATACTTGTTTTAGTAGTTTTAAGTGTGTATCCAAATCTTCAGTAGCCACCATGATGTCATCTAAGTAAATTATGACCTTTTCTGTAAATTATAACCATATCTGCAAAAATTTTGTTGACAAACCGTTGGAACGTTGATGGAGCATTCCTAAGACCAAACGGCATCCTCGGAAATTCATATCGACCCAATGGAGTTGTAAACGAGGTGTATTTAATTGAATTTTCATGCATGTACACGTGAAAAAACCCATTTCTAAGGTCGAGTTTAGTGAAGAGTTTTTTATTTGCGAGCTTATCTAGTAGATCTTTAGCCGTTACTTTATTCAATTTTCTAAAATCTATACACATTCTAAGCTCACCCGTTTTCTGTTTTACTAAAACAATCGGCGATGCGTATTCTGACTCGCTATGCCTTATGTAACCCTTCGCTAAATAATAATCTAATATATTTTGTAGCTCACCTTTCTCTACATACGAATGACGTCTTGGGTTGCAGCTAAAAGGTTTTGGATCATTTAGAACTAATTTCAATTCGCATTTTACCACTGGGTCATTTGGCCTATCTTGGTTTACATAGCATTCGTTAAATAATTTTTCAAACAAAATAATATCCTTACATGTGTGTTTTTCACCTATACTATATTTTATTTTTTCCTCATCAAAATTAATTGCCAACATTTGCTTGTCAAAATCTTCTTCATAGCTTACTTTTATTTCGTTACAATACTGACTTCTTGCTTTTTGCTCTATTTTATTACAACGCTTTTATCAACTTGCAATGTTGTGTTCCAGAAACTTTCAATGTTGTGTGTCCGACACCATAAAGCAAAGCTTTGAAAAGCTCCTATAAAAAAGCATAGTGAATAGGGCGAGGTAGATGACATCTAGATGTCGCCCTATGTACTACGTTTGCTACACCGGAAATAGACGACACGCCATTTCTTTAAATAAAATTAATTGGTGCTCGTTTGTATGTACATACATATGAAAATGCATGTGTGTGCACCTTTCTATTAATATCGTTGAATTATTTTAATATCTATTGCAAACTTTTATTCAGACAGGACTAAAAAGTAGAAAATAAATTATATAAAAAAAAACTTTTTAATATACAACGCTTTTATAAATGGACTAAAAAGTATAAAAATAATACTTCTCAGTCCCATAGAATTTGTTTTGATAACTTTTGATTTTGAAATTTTAGCAAAAGTCATTATAAACAATCTATGAAATTGAAAATGAAAAGCGTGGGGCGCATGTAATACACTTGAATTGATATGAAAAGTAATATATGTATGTATGTATGTGGGTATATGAATAACGACCGCTTAAAATCGATTTCAAAGTTCTACTTTCGCTGTAGAAATTTTAGGTCTACGTTATGTAGTTTGACTATTGTCAATTAAATCGAATGCTTTGTATTGCATGCGCTCCACGTTTTTCATTTTCAATTTCATAGATTGTTTATAATGACTTTTGCTAAAATTTCAAAATCAAAAGTTATCAAAACAAATTCTATGGGACTGAGAAGTATTATTTTCTACTTTTTAGTCCATTTATAAAAGCGTTGTATATTAAAAAGTTTTTTTTATATTATTTTTTTAAAAAGTTCGTTATCTCGACGCAGTAACTCTCTTTCGAATCGTAGTAGTTCCAATTCATTTTGTATAAAATTAATTTCATTGTTTGCGGAGCTAGTGTTTGAAGAATCTTTCATCATCTCGTATGCTGCTTGTTGACTTTCGCTGTCGTTTGTGAAATTGTTATTTCGTCTATTATGTTTTTCATTTGCGTTGTTATATTCGCTTTGTTTACGACCGTCGAATAAAATTTGTTGCATTTCTTGTTGTGCTGTACCGCAAGCCAAGTTATCTGTCACTTCGTACATGCACTCGTTATCATTTTTCTGTCGTTTTAAAATTTCAGGTTCGCTCGTTACTTTGTTTGTTTGCTCCTTTGAATTTTTGTGTGTCACATAATTCTTAGATTCATTTGCGCAATGCTGTTGCTTTTCATTTGTTTGCTCCTTTTCGTTTTTGTCTGTCTTATCAGTTGCAATTGCGTTTGCGTACGGTTGTTGCGTTTCATTTGTCTGCTGCTTTTCCCTTTTGTACGCCTTATCGTTTGTGATTGCGTTTGTGGACTGTTGTTGCTGGAAAGCTGGAAAAGCGACCTTATAATTAAAAAGGCGTTTATTCACCTGAACAATATTAAACGTGAAGTTAACGAGGAAAAGGAGCAAAATTAAATCAATCAGGCAGCGAGTGTTCGACGAAAGCAGAAAGATGTCACAGGAGCAGATTCAAATACCGAACGTTGAGCTTATTGAGGAGCTGAATCGGAGGGAGCAGCAGTTGGAGCCACTGAAACAAGCGTATATCGAATTACAACAAAGACAACCCATGAACGACAACAACCTACAAAGAATCATAAAAAATATTCAACATTTACCAACGTTTACTGGAAGAGGAGACGTAACAATAAACTCATTTATGAGTAGTGTGGAATATCTATTATCAAATATCAGAGATGAGGAGACTAGAAAAGAAGCTACAAGGCCAGTCTATTATCGAACCATACAAGGGGAAGCAAAGGATGTAATTATAAATTGACCACACCCCGACAACTGGAGGGAAATTAAGAAGGCGCTTAAACTACGTTACAAGGCGGATGCAGAACCACATGAGATATATAGGAGGATTTTCGGAATGAAGGCGAACACGGTGAGTAAGTTAGCAGTAGAAGCTCAAAAGATAAAATACAAAGCTGACGAAATAAAAGTATACCATAAAGACGATGTAGGGATTGACCTCAGTAACGTGGACAGTCTGTTAGTAAACACAATTAAAATGACTCAGGGAACCTTATTAGACAAAATCTATGAAGAACAAGACCTTCATAAAATTATAGACATAATGACAAAGAGAAGATTCGAGGATACGTGCATACGATCAGAATTTAAACAATTTAGAAAAACTGACGGACAGTATAAAAATAATTAAGGTTATTATGAAAATAAGCAAAATGAAAAATTCCCAAACAGGGAGAATAAATCTAACCAATTTAAACAAAATTGCCAGTACTTTTCCAACTATAAAAGAAGCCCTGAAAATAACTCGAGACAAGTTAGACAGAATTATATAAATAAAGGAAACAGGGACAATAATTCGGGTCAAAGGAACCAAGACTATAGGGACAATTACTCAGGTCAAGGGAGAAAAAATAATAATTCTAACCAATTGAGGGTAGATAAAGGAGAACCGATGGAGGTAGCAGCAGTAGCAGACAAAATCGCTTATAATCGCCTAGACAAAGCAACAGAGAATCTGAAGTATATACAGAAGTAAATAACTAATTTTTTTTTTATAAGGAAGCCTTGGACTGGCTACCGAGAACAGAAATAACCATTGATGAAAAAAAGTACATTGCTTTAGTGGATACAGGGGCAAACATAAGTTTAGTAGACGCTGAACTAAATTATTTTCGGAAAATACCCCTTAACTAAGAAATAATAATCAATACTACGGATGTTGCGAATGTGGAATTTTAGACATTCGCGGATGCGAATGCGGATGCGGATGTTTAAAAGGTAACATCCGCGGATGCGGATGTCATGTATTTTTAAGAAGTAAATTAGGTGACTTAAGTAAATAAAAAATGGTAAGGTTAGTAATTTTTAATAATCTGCCTTATCCTGAGTTTCGCCCGAAAATTTTTATTCCGCCCATAGTAAATACATGAAAACCAAAAGTGAAAAAAGAACCGGTTCGCGAAAAATGAAGCTCATGATAAGTTTGAATGTTTTTTTTAGTACTTGAGTTTAAAAATTGGAACATTGTATTTAATAAAAACTTTTTAAAGGGTCGTAAATCAAGCCTGCGCCACTTTATAACTACTCGCTCTAGACGACAAACTTGAAAAACTTGAAACTTGACAAAATTGTAAATTCATTTCGATTGACACTGCACCAGTTGGGAGGACTTGCAGTTATATTTATTTATTTTTATTGCGGTGCAATAATTACTTTCTGTGAATTTCATCGGGGCCGCAAATGTCGGATGTATCATCCTGACTTTCATCTTCACAATCTAGCATCCTGGCACGATCGTTGTTTAAACACCGTTGTTTTCCAAAGAATTCTTCATTCTCATTCTTTTGGTTGTTTCGGAATCCGGAGAACCTGTCGCGTCATCAGCGTTTTTGGATTTTAGTTTTTGTAATTCATTTGTAATGCTTTCTTCTGTGACTGGTCTGATATACGTGTTATCAGTGCACTTGCATAATACTCTAGGGACCGAAAATAACAGTTATTTTTTACGAGTTAAATTTGGCCTAAGATTTTTTATTCCGAAATGAACGTCCTTCCCGGATAACAAACAAACCGCTTATCCAAATTAACCAAATTTGGTATCATATGAAAGAGGACTGAAATAGCTTTGAAACAAAGGAAGATTACCACCTCGATTTATAATTTTTTTATATAATCTAATACTAAAAAAATTCATATAAATACATACCTGACCCAAGATTTGTTCTATGGTTATTAATTAACATTTTTTATTGAAATATTTTTCAATATGTGGGTTTCCTCGTTCATACATTTCAGTTTTAAAGCTATTTAACTCCTCTTTCATTTGATGCCAAACTTGTTTAATTTGGATAAGCGAATATTCGCAGCAACCCTGATCAACACAGTAACAAGTAAGGAGAAAATTCGTCATCAAGTACATACATACTAGAGCACCAAAGGAATTTAATTTACCTGATAATGCGTATATAAAATGGAAATCAACACCACTAAGAGGTAGAAAATACAATTTTATAATAGGTATTGACTTATTAAACCATACGAACACCATGATAAATCTCGTGGATGGAAAAATAACCTTAAATGAAAAAGAAACAAAATTTTTAAATAACCCTTTTAAGTCTAAAGAAATTTGTGCGTTAGAAACGACAAAAGATAAAAGTAAAGGAATACAGATAGAGCATTCAAATACAGAAGAGTATAAAGAAGGAGCCAAACTACTAAAAACTATTGTTTAAAGAGGGTGAAAAGTTAACGAGCACTACAGAAATACAATATAAAATTAGGACCACTACGCACGAGCAAATAAACTCGAAATTATACAGGTATCCACCTCAACATGAAGAGGAAGTTCATAGGCAAATTAAAGAGATGGAGGAGCAAGGTATTATAAGAAAAAGTAATTCCAGATACTCCAGTCCCTTAATAGTAATCCCAAAGAAAATGGATAACTCTGGAAAAATAAAGTACAGAATAGTAGTGGATTACAGAAAATTGAACGAGGTAACAATCGATGATAAATATCCCTTGCCTAACATTGATTCAATATTAGATAAATTGGGACGTGCCCAATACTTCACGACAGTAGACCTTGCTAAGGGATATCATCAAATTACAATTAAAGAGGAAGACAGGTGCAAAACTGCGTTCGTTACACCTCATGGTCTATATGAATTCACAAGGATGCCATTTGGGTTAAAGAATGCACCTGCAACCTTTCAACGTCTTATGAACGAAATTCTACGAGATTTCATAAACAAAACGTGTGTTGTGTACTTAGACGACATACTAATTTTCAGCACACATAAAGCCAATCAAAGATATTTTTAAAGTCCTAGAGAAAAAAATTTAAAAATACAAGTAGACAAATGCAATTTTGTAAAGAGAGAAACTGAGTTCTTAGGACACCTATCAACGAAGGAGGGTATGAAGCCTAACCCAAAGAAAATTAAAGTTATAGAAGACTTAGAACTACCTAGAATAGAAAAACAAATAAAGAGCTTTTTGGGTATAACAGGATACTACCGAAAATTTGTCAAAGATTACGCAAAGGTGGCACAACCTATTACAAAATATTTAAAAAAGGAAGTAAGAATCCACACTAAGGACCCTTCTTATATAGAAGCTTTTGTTAAACTCAAACTATTAATTACTTCACACCCAATTTTAAGATATTCAAATTTCGAAAAAGAATTTACATTAACAACTGATGCATCAAATTATGCAATTGGCGCTTTTATATCCCAAGAAGGACATCCCATTTGCTATGCATCAAGAAAGCTAAATAATCACGAACGAAACTATTCAGCTACCGACAAAGAATTCTTAGCTATTATGTGGAGCGTGAATTATTTCAGACCATATTTGTATGGAAGGGAATTTAAGATAGTAACAGATCACCAGCCAATAACATATTTGCACTCAAAATATAGGGGCAAAGATATGTCGCTGAGACATCAACGATGTCTGTTAAAGTTAGGAGAATATCAGTTTCACATAGAATATATTAAAGGAAAGGAAAACAGAGTAGCGGATTTTCTTAGTAGAATACAAAATAACGAGGACGTTATTAAAGAAAAGGAGGAGGGTGAAAATACTGGCGAAAATATTGAATACTACCTAAACATAATCGACGATTTAGAGGATGATGCGTCAATGCAAACGGTCCATTCAGCTGAAGAAAATTTGCATGATCACTTTTATATCAAAGAAGAGATAGTCAGCAAATATAAAACCAAATTATTTGAACAAATAACAAGACAGAGGAGCTAAAAATTTCGTTTATTTTCGTTTCGGAATATGATTTCGGTAGACTAGGCGATATATTTAGGAGATATATAACAAAAGGAAAAGTTGGCATTTTTTCAGAACTATCTGAACGGCAATATAATGTGGCTCAGGAAAAGCTCATAGAAATGTTCTCTAACGATAAGCAATTAAAGTTTATAAAGTGCACAATGAGAGCACAGGATATAGAAACGGAAGTTGAAGCGGTTAAACAAATGTCACTATATCATGTTAGGGAAAGCATACATTCTGGTATACAAGAAACGTATAACCTACTTAGAAATAAAATTTACTATCCGAAATTAGCAGAGCTAATACAAATAGTAATCATAATAATAATAATAATAGATTGGCGCGTACACATATGTTAGTGTTTGGCCGAGCTTCTCCTCCGATTTGTGGCGTGCGCCTTGATGTTGTCACACAAAGCGGAGGGACCTACAGTTTTACGCCGACTCCGAACGGCGATTGTATTTTTATGAGGAGCTGTTTTTCATGGCAGAAATACACTCGGAGGTTTGCCATTGCCTGCCGAGGGACGACCGCTGTTAAGAAAAAACCTTTTTTCTATATTTTTGCGTTGTTGCTTTGACCAGGGTTTGAACACAGGCGTTGTGGAGTGGAAGCGCGCACTGCTACTACACCACAGCGGCCACTCAACCAATGGGAAATATGCCAAGAGGTAAAATATGATAGGAGACCAATCAAACCAAAATTTTGGCATACGGAAACACCTACAAAAAATAATGACATTATCCGCATAGACACCGATGTTATAAAAAGTTTTCATTTTTTAACAATGATAGATAAATTTTCCAAGTATGGAGTAGCATATCCTTTAAATGGCAGAAACCATATTACTATCATTGAAGAACTGGAAGACTACTTTACCAAAATAGGAAAACCAAGTAATATAATAATGAATTTAATGCGACAAGGATTAAGGAATTTCTAAGCAATGAAAATATAGAACTTCTTCTAACCAAATCCAACAGCCATACGGGTAACGCAGATATTGAAAGATTCCATAATACCATTTCAGAGAAGTTTACAATGTTATATAAATTAAACAAAGGCATATCCGTTAAGCAGTTAATACAAAAAGCTATTAGAAATTATTTATTGACAGGTTTCATTCTACAATCAAATTCACGCCTAATGAGGTACATAATAACAAAGTGGATAAAGAAATTGTAAGAAAGAATTTGGAGCAGACAAAGGAAAAGTCAATCACCAAAGTGAATAGGAACAGGGAAGAATATACAAAGCAAAGAGCAGAAGGATTCATAAAAAATTTCAAGGCAGTTAGACACAAGGAATAACCCAAATATAGAAAACAAAAATTAGAGAAAGTCCATTTTAGAAATATTAAACGACCTTTAAAATTTACAGATATGGATCACGATAGCAGTAATATGATGATGATGATACGACAATTCGGAGGAATAATGACATTGAAGGAACTAACTGAACAAACCGGAATTATAGATTTACAAATTAGAGATCAGGAAATACCTAAGGATAGCGACATAGTACTACATATGATTGACATTCAACAACTAGAAGACATTATCAATGATATGACGGACAATATAATTTTAATGAAATTACCAAATAAGTAGATATTACAAAGGGAGTTGTTAGACGTAAGGAATAAGTTACTGACACTTATGCCAATTAGAAATAGAAACAAGCGAGGATTAATTAATGCAGTAGGAAGTATGTCAAAATGGCTCTTTGGTACCATGGATGAGGACGAGTGACAAAATATACAAACACATCTTTCACGGACAAATTACACAATTAACCAACAAATCAAAATAAATGATTATTTCCCCTCAGCTATTGACCATTTCAAAGAAATTGTTAAAAGTGATAGGGTAAAAATAGAAAAAGAGCTTAATTCTATAAACAAATTCATATATGACGAATATAAACAAAATTTATATTTAGATCAATATACAAATATTCAATTATTGAAAAGTAAAATTGAACACCTTCAAGAAAACATTGTATCAGTTAAGTATGGGATAATACACCCAAATATATTAACAAGTGAGGAAATAGTAAAATATAATATCGATTATAATATACTTAAAACTCTACAATTTGGCACAGTAATTCTAAATAATACATATTAAGTATTTGGCATAAAAATACCCAAAAGCATTGAATATGTAAAAATAAGAACCATCATTCCAATACCCAATAAAGAAAAAGATGAAATAGAAGGAAAAATAGAAGAAATATTTACTTACGAAAATAAAACATCAATATTTGAAGAAAATACATCATTAAAAGGAATGAAACTTAGTAAACACTGTATTTTAAGAAATAATTGTCATCTCACAAAAAATAGGGAACTGGAAATATTAGAAATAAACATAAAAACTCTTGTTGTTAAAAACGCAGTAAATTTACAGCTTAATCACTCATGTTATCAAGAACAACCAATTATAAATGGAAACTATATAACTATATAACTCAATAATTGTTCAATCAAAACTATTTTTCCAATTATATTGAAAACTTAAAAGAAAATATTGTAAGCTTAAAATATGAAGATAATCGGAATTTCACGAAAAGAATTACCTTTGATGAAAGTATAGAGGAACATAGATCAAACATAGAAAGCATTTTTAAATAGAGAATTCATAGAATTCATAATAGCTATTGTTATTCTCAATAAACGCAGACATATAACCATCAAATTAAATAAACGAATTCGGGAGAATTCTGGTCTAAATGGGGGAGTAGCTACATATGTAAATAATTATGCAAAAACACCTGACGGTGCAACTTACAAATATGAGGAATTTTTAAAGCAAATGAACAAAGTAGTAACATAAAATCACGTGCGGCCTATTGGCAAAATTGTACACAACACAAAAAAGAGTAATGGAAAATTAAACAACAAATTCCTGGAACAAATTTCCAGGAATTATCGAATTGAACAATAAAATGATTGTTAAGCAGTTTAATTAAATTCACAAGTCGAAAGTAGTGAATAAGCAATTATTGTAAATACAATAAGTTTTGTTTTAAGTTAAAGAAATTAAATAAATCATTCTGATTTTGTGCAACTTCAG
This sequence comes from Rhagoletis pomonella, assembly GCF_013731165.1. Lineage (NCBI taxonomy): Eukaryota > Metazoa > Arthropoda > Insecta > Diptera > Tephritidae > Rhagoletis > Rhagoletis pomonella. The sequence goes on along the minus strand of NW_023461169.1, from coordinate 7,485 downwards.
CGTCACTTCGCTGTAATCAAAATTGTAGCTTTTTGCCTTTTTTTTTAAACCGTTCGCCACGACCCAAAGTGAAACTCGCGCAGCCAACGTACTTTTATTGCCATGCGTTGGCAGGCCCAATTTTTTGCACCACGCACGTAGCACGTTAATAGAAAAATCGTTTGAACCTATTGCGCTCATTTCCACACTTTGTATATTTATTTAAAAGTTATTTTATTTGGGTGAAATATACTTTATTTATTTGTTAACTTTAAATATTTACCGCGAGACCAGACCACTTCTGAAAATTGTGGTAGATGACCGATTAAATAAAACCACGTCGTTTCGCTAACAATGCAGTACCACGACTGACTTTCGTCAACTCTTTATTGGTCTTCGTTCGCTTTTACTTAGCGGGTTTATATCTTAGTGCGAGAGTGGGACATAATCAACAAGCTATTATAAATAGTTTTGTAACTTAAAGATAGAGTGTGACGAAATATAAACAACTTAATCTAGGGGTTATATACAGTAACTAGTGATGATCGATTTATGTTTGTACATACATATATGTATAATATCGATACTGCTACAGTACGAGTTTTAGGCCATTTTAGCACGCTTTCAGTACGCTTCTCTACTTTCACATCACCATTGTATTACCGCCATTCGACAAATTTATTTAAAATTTTTACAAATGTTCTAATCAGGGTTCGGATTTGCCTCATTTTGGCCCCTCGCTCGCTCGTTAGTTTGCTCTGAGCCTGCGCAACTCACGAGCAACAGGCGAGGCTGTTGCAAATGAGCACTCGTTAAGTACTAGCGCATGCGCTGAGCAGCCAGCGAGCGAGTAAGCAAGCGAGGGCAGCGCAAGAGTAGAGCGGCAAGCAAACGAGGACCTCATTAGCTCTGTCCTCGCGAGGGCGTCGTTGCGAGCGGGACACTCATTTGCAGCAGCAGACGAGCGAGGCGAGTAAGCGAGCGAGGCAAATGAGGAAAGCAGATTAGACAGGCAAACGGGTTGTTTGGTCAGCAAAAATATATGGGATAAAAATTGCATTAACTAAGAATTTGGAGTAAAGGATTGTACGCACATATGCAGATATGTATATACATACATATATACACATATGTATGTATTTATTTATGTAAGTATTGTAAGAGTATGTACTTAGTATACCCGCCCTAAGCTTTAAGTTAAGTTATTGTAAACTAGGCATAAGGTGATTTGTGTCTATACCATTAGTGACAGAGTTATGGGTCTAGCCCTTAAGGCATGATCGCCCAGGATACCGTTTTGTAAATAATTGGCGAAATAAAGAGACGTTCGATATTTGATAGCGAGAACGACGGACGTGTTTTAGTAACCACATAGCCTTCTGAATATTTCAGTATATATTCTTATGCACAGAAGAATAGATGCGTGCTATTTTGACACGTTTTATCTACTAGGTAGGCACATATCGCAAACCGTCTTCACAACTCAAAATAATACGTTTGTCATAAAATGAGAAAAACTATTTCTTAGCGCATGATAATCATATGGGCAAGGTGAAAAATAAGTGCGTAATGCGTTTTTTAAAAAATTCATATGAAACTACAGCTACAGCTTCCGTTTTAATGAATTCAGGTCCAGAATCGTTTATAGTTGATTGTAGTTTTAAATATTTTTTTTTAGTTGAAAAATAAGTGCGTAATACGTTTTTTAAAAAATTCATATGAAGCTTTTTGCAGCTACAGCTTCAATTTTAAGGAATTCAGGTCCAGAATCGTTTGTAGTTGATTGTAGTTAAATTTTTTTTTTAGTTAAAAAATAAGTGCTTAATTTAAAAAAAAAAATTCATATGAAGCGTTTTGCAGCTACAGCTTCAGTTTTAATGAATTCGGGTCCAAAATCATTTGTAGTTGATTGTAGTTTAAAAATTTTTTTTAGTTGAAAAATAAGTGCGTGATGCGTTTTTTAAAAAACTCATATGAAGCTTCTTACAGCTACAGCTTCAGTTTTAGTGAATTCTGGTCCAGACTCGTTTGTAGTTGATTGTAGTTTAAATTTTTTTTTTTAGTTCAAAAATAAGTACGTAATGCGTTTTTTTTTAAATTCATATGAAGCTTTTTACAGCTACAGCCTCAGTTTTAATGAATTCTGGTCCAAAATCGTTTGTAGTTGATTGTAGTTAAAATTTTTTTTTTTTAGTTCAAAAAATAAGTGCGTAATGCGTTTTTAAAAAAATTCATATGAAGCTTTTTACAGCTACAG
>NW_023461169.1:4795-5149 GCF_013731165.1 Rhagoletis pomonella | reverse complement strand
GTAATGCGTTTTTAAAAAAATTCATATGAAGCTTTTTACAGCTACAGCTTCAGTTTTAGTGAATTCTGGTCCAAAATCGTTTGTAGTTGATTGTAGTTTAAATTTTTTTTTTTAGTTCAAAAATAAGAGCGTAATGCGTTTTTTTTTTTAATTTATATGAAGCTTTTTACATCTACAGCTACAGTTTTAATGAATTCAGGTCCAGAATCGTTTGCAGTTGAAAAATTTTTTTTTAGCTCAAAAATAAGTGCGTAATGCGTTTCTTAAAAAATTCATATGAAGCTTTTTACAGCTACAGCTTCAATTTTAAGGAATTCAGGTCCAGAATCGTTTGTAGTTGGTTGTAGTTTAAAT
>NW_023461169.1:3887-4695 GCF_013731165.1 Rhagoletis pomonella | reverse complement strand
ATTGTAGTTTAATTTTTTTTTTTTAGTTGAAAAATAAGTGCGTAATGCGTTTTAAAAAAAATTTATATGAAGCTTTTTACAGCTTCAGCTTCCGTTTTAAAGAATGCTGGTCCAGAATCGTTTGTAGTTGATTCTAGTTTTATTTTTTTTTTTAATTTGAAAAATAAGTGCGTAATGCGTTTTTTTTAAATTCATATGAAGCTTTTAACAGCTACAGCTTCAATTTTAATGAATTCTGGTACAGAATCGTTTGTAGTTGATTGTAGTTTAAACATTTTTTTTTAGTTCAAAAATAAGTGCGTAATGTTTTTTTTTTAAAAAGTCATATGAAGCTTTTTGCAGCTACAGCTTCAGTTTTAATGAATTCTGGTCCGAAATCGTTTATAGTTGATTGTAGTTTTAAATTTTTTTTTAGTTCGAAAATAAGTGCGTAATGCGTTTTTTAAAAAAATTATATGAAGCTTTTTGCAGCAGCTTCAATTTTAATGAACTCAGGTCCAGAATCCTTTGTAGTTGATTGTAGTTCAAATTTTTTTTTTAGTTCAAAAATAAGTGCGTAATGCGTTTTTTTTTCTAATTTAGCTTCAGCTTCAGTTTTAATGATTTCTGGTCCGAAATCTTTTGTAGTTTAAATTTTGTTTTTAGTTGAAAAATAAGTGCGTAATGCGTTTTTAAAAAAATTTATATGAATATTTTTACAGCTTCAGCTTCCGTTTTAATGAATTCTGGTCCAGAATCGTTTGTAGTTGACTGTAGTTTAAATTTTTTGTTTAAGTTGAAAAATAAGTGCGTAATGCGTTTTTTTTAA
>NW_023461169.1:1155-3787 GCF_013731165.1 Rhagoletis pomonella | reverse complement strand
GCTGTAGCTGTAAAAAGCTTCATATGAATTCTTTAAAAAACGCATTACGCACTTATTTTTCAACTAAAAAAAAAAAAAATTTAAACTACAATCAACTACAAACGATTCTGGACCAGAATTCATTAAAACGGAAGCTGAAGCTGTAAAAAGCTTCATATAAATTTTCTTAAAAACGCATTACGCACTTATTTTTCAGCTAAAAAAAATTTTTTTAATTACAATCAACTACAAATGATTCTGGACCTGAACTCATTAAAATTGAAGCTGTAGCTGCAAAAACCTTCATATGAATTTTAAAAAAAACGCATTACGCACTTATTTTTCAACTAAAAAAAAAATTTAAAACTACAATCAACTACAAACGCTTCTGGGCCTGAATTCATTCAAATTGAAGCTGTAGCTGCAAAAAGCTTCATATGAGTTTGAAAAAAAACGCATTACGCACTTATTTTTCAACTAAAAAAAAATAATACAACAATCAACTACAAACGATTCTGGACCTGAATTCATTAAAATTGAAGCTGTAGCTGTAAAAAGCTTCATATGAATTTAAAAAAAAACCCATTACGCATCTATTTTTCAACTAAAAAAAAACATGTTTAAACTACAATCAACTACAAACGATTCTGGACCCGAATTCATTAAAAGTGAAGCTGTAGCTGTAAAAAGCTTCATATGAATTTAAAACAAGTAAGAGCAGTACTGTCTTCGGCTATGCCGAAGGCTTCATACCTTTCATGAACGTTTTACAGTAAAACCCCATATCTGAACAATCAGTTGTATGGGGGCAATAAATAGGTTATAGTGACCTGAACTTTGTTAATGTTTCTGTAAACTTTCTGTCGATAATGAGTGAAAATAGTGCGAAATTTCAGGTTTCTAGCTGCATATATGGATAAGTTATAACAAAGAATCTCATATCTAAACAATAAGTTGTATGGAGGCAATAGGTTATAGCGATCCGATATTCGCCATTTTCACTGAAAGTATTTTTTTGATAATGGGTGGAAATATTGCGAAATTTCATGTTCCCAGCTGCATAGATGGAGGAGTTATAACAAAAAATCGCATATCTCAACAATCAGTTGTATGGGCACTATACTTATGTAATTTTTATGAAATAATTGGTTATTTTCACTGTAAGTATTCTGTTGTTAATGAATGGAAGTATGGCAAAATTTAATTTTCCTAGCTGCATAAATGGAGGAGTTATTACGAAATTTCTCATAACTGAACAATCAGTTGTATCGGAGATATATGTTATAGTGACCCGATCTTTGTTATTTTCACTGTCAGTATTTTGTTAATAATGAGTGAAAACGGTGCGAATTTTCATGTTCATAGCTGCTTAAATGAAGAAGTTATGGCAAAAAATCTCATATCTGAACAATCAGTTCTATTGGGGTTATAGGTTATAGTGACCCGATCTTCGCCATTTTCACTGAAAATATTCTTTTCATAATGAGTGATAACCGTGCGAAATTTAATGTTTCTAGCTACTTAAATGGAGGAGTTATAACGAAAAATCTTATATCTGAACAATCAGTTGTATGGGAGCTATAGGTTATAGTCACCCGATCTTTTTAATTTTCACTGTAAGTGTTCTGCTGATAATGGGTGAAAGTATTGCAAAATTTCATGTTCCCAGCTGCATAAATGGAGGAGTTATAACGAAAAATCGCACATCTGAACAATCAGTTGTATGGGAGCTATATGTTATAGTAGTCCGACTCTTCCGGTTCCGACAAAATAGATTATAAAAATACACTCACCTACCAAATTTCATCCGGATATCTCGAAAACTGAGAGACTAGATTGCTTACAAACAGACGGACAGACGGACATGGCTAAATCGACTCAGCTCGCCGTTCTGATCATTTAAGTATACATTTTAATGGGTCTATCTCTTCTTATTCTGGTACTTACAAACATCGGACCAAAGTTATAATACGATATCATGCTCATGAAAGGTATCAAAAATCGCATTACGCACTTATTTTTCAACTTAAAAAACAAATTTTTTTAACTACAATCAACTACAAACGGCTCTGGACCTGAATTCATTAAAATTGACGCTGTAGCTGCAAAAAGCTTCTTATAAATTTAAAAAAAAAAACGCATTACGCACATATTTTTGAACTAAAAAAAATTTTAAACTACAATCAACTACAAACGATTTTGGACCAGAATTCATTAAAACTGAAGCTGTAGTTGTAAAAAGCTTCATATGAATTTTTTAAAAAACGCATTACGCACTAATTTTTCAACTAAAACAAAAATTTAAACTACAATCTACTACAAACATTTCTGGACCTGAATTCATTAAAATTGAAGCTGTAACTGTAAAAAGCTTTATATGATTTTTTAAAAAAACGCATTACGCACTTATTTTTCAACTAAAAAAAAATTTTTAAACTACAATCAACTATAAACGATTCTGGACCTGAATTCATTAAAATTGAAGCTGTAGCTGTAAAAGCTTCATATGAATTTTTTAAAAAACGCATTACGCACTTATTTTTGAATTAAAAAAAAATTTAAACTACAATCAACTACAAACGATTTTGGACCAGAATTCATTAAAACTGAAGCTGTAGCTGTAAAAAGCTTCATATGAATTTTTTAAAAAATC
>NW_023461169.1:0-1055 GCF_013731165.1 Rhagoletis pomonella | reverse complement strand
AAAGCGTTGTATATTAAAAAGTTTTTTTTATATTATTTATTTTCTACCTTTTAGTCCTGTCTGAATAAAAGTTTGCAATAGATATTAAGATAATTCAACGATATTAATAGAAAGGTGCAGACACATGCATTTACATATGTATGTACATACAAACGAGCACCAATTAATTTTATTTAAAGAAATGGCGTGTCGTCTATTTCCGGTGTAGCAAACGTAGTACATAGGGCGACATCTAGATGTCATCTACCTCGCCCTATTCACTATGCTTTTTTATAAGAGCTTTTCAAAGCTTTGCTTTATGGTGACGGACACACAACATTGAAAGTTTCTGGAACACAACATTGAAAGTTTCTGCAACACAACATTGCAAGTTGATAAAAGCGTTGTAAAAAGCGACAAACACTGCGCGCCATATTTGAATGTAGCTCGAAAAAAACGCTAGATTTTCTTAGTAAATATTGACTACGTGATAAAAACCTAAGCCCCCCGCCCCCCACAGTGACCAAGTGTGGTATTTGGAAGATCCCCCTCCCCCTCCTGAACGGGTCACGTAGTATGGGTACGTTCCCTAATGTAGAAACTGATCAAGACAGTTCTCGAGTAGCAGGACACCCTAGCAGCAGTAGCAGCTAAAATCGCTTGCAATCGCCTAGGCAAAGCAACAGATAATCTGAAGAATATAAAGAAGTAAATAACGCAATTTTTTTATAAGGGAGCCTCGGACGGGCTAAAGAGAATACAAATAACCATTGATGAAAAAAAGTACATTGCTTTAGGGGATACAGGGGCAAACATAAGTTTAGTAGACGCTGAACTAAATGATTTTTGGAAAATACCCCTTAAAGACGAAATAATAATCAGCACAGTAACAAGTAAGGAGAAAATTAGTCATGAAGTGCATACTAGAGCACCAAAGGAATTTAATTTACCTGATAATGCGTATATAAAATGGAAATCAACACCACTAAGAGGTAGAAAATACAATTTTCTAATAGGTATTACTTATTAAACCATTTGAACACCATGATAAATCTGGTGGATGGAAAAATAACCTT
>NW_023461168.1:20771-28334 GCF_013731165.1 Rhagoletis pomonella | reverse complement strand
AAGCAAATGGATGTATAGAATTGACAACAACAACCACGCTGTCGAGTTTAAATAGCGGCAAATCAGCTGCACTTGATAGTAGTTGGTTGAATAAGGAAAATGAATTAGCAACAAGAGTTTGGCTCAGTGGTTAACGCTTCTGACTTTGAACATCGAATTCGCAGCTTCGATCCCTGCTGAAGTCTAGAAAAAAAGAAGTCTGATGAGGAGATGTGGTGATCTCCGAAATAGTGCTATAACTTCTACCGCTTAGACTTTGTTGCTTTTTAAATTTTTTCTAATAAACAATCGTGGTACAAAGCTCAATAAAAATATTAAAAATAAAATGTTAACAAGCCACAATATCATTGGCAAATACATAGTTTAGGAAGAGCCTGCCTGAAACTATACAAAAAAGCAAATAAGCAAATGGATGTATAGAATTGACAACAACAACCACGCTGTCGAGTTTAAATAGCGGCAAATCAGCTGCGCTTGATAGTAGTTGGTTGAATAAGGAAAATGAATTAGCAACAAGAGTTTACGGGATATACATAGCTCAGTGGTTAACGCCTGACTTTGAACATCGAATTCGCAGGTTCGATCCCTGCTGAAGTCTAGAAAAAAAGAAGTCTGATGAGGAGATGTGGTGATCTCCGAAATAGTGCTATAACTTCTACCGCTTAGACTTTGTTGCTTTTTCAATTTTTCCTAATAAACAATCGTGGTACAAAGCTCAATAAAAATATTAAAAATAAAACGTTAACAAGCCACAATAACATTGACAAATACATAGTTTATGAAGAGCCTGCCTGAAACTATACAAAAAAGCAAATAAGCAAATGGATGTATAGAATTGACAACAACAACAACCACGCTGTCGAGTATAAAAAGCGGCAAATCAGCTGCACTTGATAGTAGTTGGTTGAATAAGGAAAATGAATTAGCAACAAGAGTTTACGGGATGTACATAGCTCAGTGGTTAACGCTTTTGACTTTGAACATCGAATTCGCAAGTTCGAACCCTGCTGAAGTCTAGAAAAAAATGAAGGCACTTGAAAATGGAAATATACATAACGATATGGGTGTAAAACGAAAGGGGTTGTGGTTTTAAATATTTTTAACAGGGTTGCCACCCATTTGAAAAGTCGAATTTAATTAAAGTATGCATAAGTTATGTGAAACATTAAAATATGAGAATCAAACAAAGGAGTGGTAAGATATCCTTAGTTCAAACATTTACAATATTATAGAGGGTTGCCATCAGTTTAACAATGTAAGCTGAAATTATTTAATAAGTTAAAGGAACTATCAAAAGATGGGTATTAAATGAAATGGGTTTAAAGAGCCGCTATTTCTGAATTATATTTTGGGGGGGCCGCCACCAGTTTGAACAATCGAATTCAGCTAACTTATACACAAGTCCGAAGATGAAAATAAAAATGAATCCTAGTAGTGACGGACTGCGCTGGTCAAATATTAACTCATGTCATGTATGTATTTTTGTAACAGGGCTGCATGGCGAAACGATCTCCAACCGCATGCAACAAGCCCTGCGCATTTTTGGTGTGACATCAAAGGATTATCCATTAATCCTACTAAATCTATTCTGATTCCGTTTACCCGGAGGAAAAGTTATCCATGACAGAATTTACTCTGGGCGGCACTAGAATAGGGGTCTCAAATGAAGCAAAATACCTGGGGTTGTGGCTGGATAAGACACTCACCTGGAATGCACATTTGGATGCAACCGTAAACAAGGCAATGAGAGCCTTCTTCGCATGCACGCGACTTTATGGAAAGACATGGGGACTCTCCCCCAAAATTACTTACTGGTCATTCAATTCACAGCTGTGGAGCCGATAGTCACTTATGCATCCTTGGCATGGTGGACAAAAGCGACACAACGAACTGCTGGCGCAAAACTAAGCAAACTGGAGTATTAGTTGTAGTTACTTCTCTTCGTAAGATACTGATAGTTACAATGTACCTAAATGAAGATACTGGAACATTAGCGCACACAAGGGTTGGGTTTTGGGGTTAAACAGCCCCTGCTGCAAACTGATTTAAGAAATTTTGGTAGAAGAAAATTTCTTTTCCATTTCTCGTCCGTCGTTTTATATGAATTTTTCGTTTTTCTTGAGAGTTCAGTTAATTTTTTCGGTATTTGAAATATTAAAAAAATTTAGCAATCGTGAAAAATCACCATCTCTATCGAAAACCAGAAATCGAAAAAATGAACATAGAAGTGCAAAAATTCATGGAATCAATAAATTTAATTTTACTGCCCCTTTTTTAAAATTTGTTATTAGGTACTTTTGAAAGTTGAGCGCATCTTGAGTTTATAGAACTTTTTATTAAACAAGTAGTTTTTAAGGAAAGAACACAACCGACTTCAATTTTCATATTCAAATTTAGGGGTACCGTTAATTTCTTCATGATCTAATCATCGGATCTCTAAAACAAATTACGGGACGAACCTTGAGGTACTATCTTTCTAATAAAAAAAGGATTATTGAAAACGGTTCACGTGGTCCAAAGTTATGTATTCCGGCGAGATGATAACCTCCCTTTTTTTGAAGTCGGTTAAAAGCGTTTGAGTTCTGTTAATCTGTAAATAAAGTACAGTTTATGAATTTTAAAACGTTTATTTATTTATTACATACTGTACATAAAACTTGCATAAATGTATTTTAAAGAGGGTATTATCTGAAGCAAATTTTCAGTATTTTCCGGTGATATATTTTCAGAAATATAAAACCCCCCCTAAAATATATTCCTGGGTGCGCCCCTGTACTGGAAGCATTATTATGGAACCATGTATGCGCTCTAAGAGAACAAACTCACCGTACGATGTACGGTGTAAATACTTTAATTGTTTTTTATACAAGGGCGTATCCAATTCTTCACCTAGGGGGCAGGAAGTTATAGAGAGGGAAAAACTGTTTTTAATACATCTTTTTTTTTGCTTTTTTTTGTGTATATGAATAGAAATTTTTGGGTTTATGAACGTATAAGTTTTCTGGTATCCTTTACAACGATGCCAATTTTTTAAAAATGGGTTTGTAATTTTTTTGTTTAAAATATCTTTTTTATAAAAATAAGGTATTTTTTTCATTTTAAGTGTTTTTTTATATACGAAGTATACAAATACGCATATCAGAAGAGAGAAGGTTTGATTTTATTTGCAACGATATCAATTTTTTAAAAATTAGTAATCTTTTTATTTGAAATATTTTTATTCATAAAACAAAGGTATTTTTTCCTTTTAAATGTTTTTTCTCAAATTTTTACACACGAAGTATACAAATATGCATATCAGAAGAAATGGGGTTTAATCACGTTTACAACTGTACAAAAAAATTCGTTTTAAAACTAGGTTCAAAATTGTTTGAAATATAAGTTTTTAGTTTTTCGAAGGCCCGATCTTTGACCCCTTTTAGCACCTGTAGTATAACTTTGCACAAAAAAAATTATATATCATTTATATAAAAGCAAAAGGCGGAACGTCTATATTTTTAGTTTTTTAGTTATCTATACTAATCTATATCTATACTTCTATACTAATTATATAAAGAGAAGTCCCTTTTTTGTAACAGGTAATCTCGCGAACGGCTAGTCCGATTTTGATGAAATTTTGTTATATATAGCTTTCAGCAACCACCACCTATTGGTAAAGAGTGCGTGGCGCCTTCCAATCATACTGAAACTTTGGTGACAGGTAACAAGATCAACGGAAATAAGGTAAATTGACTTTATTTCCCACCCTGCTGACATTATTACCTTTTCAAAATCGAAATAAAGTCAACAAAAATTTGGAAATGAAGTCATTGATGCTATTTCCTCATTCAAATGGAAATAACGTCAACAATGCTTAAAGTATGTTGATTTATAGAAAAAAACGTTATTCTTACAATAAACATTGCCCCATAAGTGTTATTTTTTAATAGATGAAAAAGGTTATTGCCAAATCCTCAGTGTGGTGCTATTAATCCACATACAATCATGAACTATCACCAATTGATTTTATTAAAAAAATTTTAATTACGAAAATAGTAAAAACACGATGCGAAAAACCAAACGCAAAATGCAGCTGGAATACGAGAAATATTTGAAGTGGGTAAAAATGATCCAGAACTTGCAAAATGTTTCGGCTAGCTTCACCGCTGAATAATAAAAACACGCACCTTTTTTGTTTGGAATAATTAGAGGTCAGTTTTATTCTTTTAACTATAAAAAGGCATAACAACAGGCGAATGAGAACGGATCAAAAAATAACACACGTACGCGGCGGCGGATCGTCTACGACTCTGTTGATGCTGCTGTGCTGTTACCTTTCGTCACTGACACGGCGTTGCCAGATCACCACGTTGACTAAGGTGTCCAGGGCCGCCTTTGCATCAGCTACCAGTCGCCGTAGTTTTTGTTGGCGTTGTTGAGCTGATCGGCTCTGCAGTGCCCGCGTGCGGCTTTGAGTTCGCCGCGCATCTGAGTACCGCGCCCGGTGGGGAAGCGTGTGGTGATCCAGCGAGCATCGACGGCAGCTGGACGCGGAGTCACATGCCCCGGTGGTGTGAGAAACGGCGAGACAGTTGATGCAGTACCGATGGGTCCGTGCCCACTCGTACCTCTCCTCCGGCTTCATCGCTAAGAACGCACGGCAATGCCTCAGCACATGACGCTGACCACACAGACGTCACTTCTGTGGCTCAGGTTTTTTGCGGGTTCTGTAAGGACAGGAATAGATAGAAAGGACGATTGGATCAAGTATTTACTAAAATTGGTTAGAGATTGGGATACAAAATGTAGAGTATGACGGGTAAGCATAGCGTTAGGCAGTTGGTAACACACACAGTTTTGTAATGTTTCGGGTAGTGGTTCCATGTTAAGTTTATATTTCGACAACACGAACGTTTTTATCTGGACCCGGATGCAGTTTGATTACACGCCCAAAACGCCACTCATTGGGGGGTAATAAATCGTCTTTTATTACCACTAGATCACCTTCTTCGATATTCTGCTGTGGGCGCTTCCATTTGTAGCGTTTATGCAGCTCCTTGAGGTACTCGTTCTTCCATCGGATGCTAAATTGGTGATGCAGTGCCTTAAGTCTTTGCCAATTGTTGATCAAAGAAAGATGTTTAACGTTTTGTTCGGGTAGTGATAGGAGTGGTGCTCCGCGTAAGAAATGTCCTCGGGTTAACACAACAGTGAAACATACACTTTTTTACTTTCTGCTTTAAACGCGGGATGTAGTACTCTTGTTGTACCATCCGGTCCATTAGCTGTTTCTCCGAATGTAGTAGGGTCGAATGGAGAAAGTCTAAAAGAATAAAACAGAAACGAGAGTTCTCGGCTATGATAATTGGGTGCCGTTCATTGTAGCTGAGGGCGGCACAGGAAAATCGTTACTCTCATTATTCCTGCTGTGTCCAACATTGGGTTTAATGTCAGAAGGGGGCTCTTTTTGCTGATTGGCTTCGAAGCTCTGAGAAGAGCTATTGTGTCCCCGTAATGATTTCGTTGGGTTTGGATGATGAGTTTGGCTTTTGCCTCATTCACTTCCTCTTGGGTTAGGGTAACTGTGACTGGACGGATTGTTTTCGTGCCTTCCGAATAAAACGAAACATATAGGCGGCGGTTCTGAGCGCGCGCGAGAACCGGTCGAGTATATCCATATCCTTGTCTTACATGGTGTGAAATACCTCTTCGCGTCGCTGTTCCGGGGGGGCTGGAAGGTGTGACACAGCTTTAGGCCACGATGTTGACGACCGTATGAGCCAGTTGGGTCCTTCCCACCATAGTGGACATTCAACCAAGTCCTGTGGTTTGCAGCCTCGTGTGCCCAAATCCGCTGGATTGCCATTGCTGGAAACGTGTCGCCAAATCGCATTGCTCACGTTTTGGAGAATTTGTGACCTTCGATTGGCTACATAAGTTTTCCAAGTATGTGGAGGTGTTTCTAGCCACGCTAGTACTATGGAGGAATCGCACCAAAGTACAAGTTCGTGGGTGGGTAAATTGAGCTCATCTCGAAGTTGCTTTACTAACTTGGAGAGTAGTACTGCTCCGCAGAGTTCTAACCGTGGAAGACTTACGGTTTGTAAGGGTGCTACCTTGCTTTTAGCGGCTAACAAATAAGATGAAAACGTGTTTTCGCTATTTTGTACTCTTAAATAAACGCAGGCACAAAAGGCCTTTTCGGAGGCATCTGAAAATCTATGCAGTTGGATGGGTTTGTCGGAGGTATACTGTACCCAACGGGGAATTTTAAGGTTCTCAATTACGGGTAGATTTTCGTAAAAGGCGTTCCATTTTATAAGGGCCCCGGGTTTGATGTTCTCGTCCCAATCAGTTCCCTACATCCAGAGTTGCTGTAACAGCATTTTTGCAAGGATCATTATTGGCGTTAGCCATCTTGCGGGGTCGAATAATTTCGCTACTGCTGATAAAATTTGTCTTCTTGTGCATGAGTGTGCTGCTAAAAGTGGGTCGTATGTATATTTGAAGGTGTCTGTTAGAGCATTCCATTGGATTCCGAGCATTTTTGTGGAGCTTGCATCTTGGAATTTGAGAAAATCGACATCTAGGAAATTTGCGTCGTGAATTGGCTGTAGAATATCCGGGTGGTTTGCCGACATTTTCCTCAAAGGGAGTCCTGCTGATTTCAGTGCTTGGGTAACTTGGGTCATCGCGTTTAGAGTGGACTGTATATCGTGACCACCTGATAGAATATCATCAACATACGTTTCATGTAAAAGTATGTTTTTTGCGAGCGGATATTCACTTTGGCAGTCTTCAGCGAGTTGGTGTAGGGTTCTTATTGCCAAATATGGTGCACAATTAACACCAAATGTGACTGACTTCAGTCGAAAATCTTCTATAGGCATATTAGGGTCTTTGCGAAAGACCATTCGCTGGAAATCTTGGTCTTCTTTGTGAACTAGTATTTGGCGATAAATTTTTTCTATGTCGCCGTTGAATACGAACCTATATAGTCGCCATTTGAGAATAACGAGCATTAGGTCGTTTTGTAGTATGGGGCCTGTGTGGAGAATGTCGTTCAATGAATTGCCAGAGTGAGATAATTTGGAGGCGTTGAAGACAACTCGCACCTTTGTGGTTTTGCTGTCTTATTTTATGACAGCATGATGGGGTAAATAAAAGGAAAAATGTTTCCCGCTTTTTACTATTTCTTGAGGGGTGGCGTGTTCCATTTGATCCATGGTCAAGTATTCATTTAGGACTTCAAAATATTTCTCTCGAGGTTCATGTTTTCTTTCTAGGGTCCGCTCGATGCTGATGTACTGCTGCTGGTCGGGAGTGACCGAGTGCCAGGTTTTCCGGGAATTCCGCCTTGAATGGCAATTTTACTACATAGCGTCCATCTTCTTGGTGGATTGTGTCCTGTATATCGTTTCGCAGTATTCGTCATCTTCTGATCGTGGCTGGGTGGGGCGAACTTTTTCCTGTTCCCAAAATTTCTTTAAAAGTCGATTGAGGGGGTCATCGGAGCATTCCGTGACGTGGGTACTGAACGTTGCGACCTTTTCAGCTACTGGACCGCTCAATATCCATCCGAAG